>NW_027040489.1:542753-640863 GCF_034236695.1 Oncorhynchus nerka
TGGTTCTAGAGTGTTCACATGGTTGTAGAGCGGTCACATGGTTCTAGAGTGTTCATATGGTTCTAGAGTATTCACATGGTTCTAGAGTGGTCACATGGTTCTAGAGTGTTCACATGGTTGTAGAGCGGTCACATGGTTCTAGAGTGTTCATAGAGTTCTAGAGTATTCATGGTTCTAGAGCGGTCACATGGTTCAAGAATGTTCAAAAGGTTCACAGAGTGGTCATGGTTCTAGAGTGGTCATATGGTCCTAGAGTGTTCACATGGTTCTAGAGCGGTCACATGGTTCTAGAATGTTCAAAAGGTTCTAGAGTGGTCACATGGTTCTAGAGTTTTTACATGGTTCTGGAGTGGTCACATGGTTGTAGAGCGGTCACATGGTTCTAGAGTGTTCATATGGTTTAAAGTATTCATGGTTCTAGAGCGGTCACATGGTTCAAGAATGTTCAAAAGGTTCTAGAGTGGTCACATGGTTCTAGAGTTTTTTACATGGTTCTAGAGTGGTCACATCGTTCTAGAGTGTTCACATGGTTGTAGAGTGTTCACATGGTTCTAGAGCTGTCACATGGTTCAAGAATGTTCAAAAGGTTCTAGAGTGGTCACATGGTTCTAGAGTGTTCACATGGTTCTAGAGTGGTCACATGGTTCAGAATGTTCAAAGGTTCTAGAGTGGTCACCTGGTTCTAGAGTGTTCACATGGTTCTAGAGTGGTCACATGGTTCTAGAGTTTTCACATGGTTCTAGAGTGGTCACATGGTTCTAGAGTGGCCACATGGTTCTAGACTGTTCACATGGTTCTAGAGTGGTCACATGGTTCTAGAGCGGTCACATGGTTCTAGAATGTTCACATGGTTCTAGAGTGTTCATATGGTCCTAGAGTGTTCACATGTTTCTAGAGCGGTCACATGGTTCTAGAATGTTCACATGGTTCTAGAGTGGTCACATGGTTCCAAGAATGTTCAAAGGTTCTAGAGTGTTCATGTGGTTGTATATTCCATCCATCCATCCATCCATCCATCCATCCATCCATCCTCTGTTAGTCTGCCTGTTAAGCCTGTTGTGTGACAACAAACAAACCCCTTCAGTATAGAAACAGCCTTCCATTGTGCCCAGCGATCACCTTCCAACTCTAAGAGATGTGTTTCTGGGGCATTACTGAATCAAGACCTTCTGGCATATCCAAACTTGCATCAACTGTTGTTGTCGTTCACTAAACGATAATAACAACAAGCATCGATATTCTGCTAAAAGTGACTGAACAGAGCTCACGTCTCTGGCTGTATTATGGGAATTTTGTTTGTTTGCCTACCTTCCTGCCTGCCTGCCTGCCTGTCTGTCTGTCTGTCTGTCTGTCTGTCTGTCTGTCTGTCTGTCTGTCTGTCTGTCTGTCTGTCTGTCTGTCTGTCTGTCTGTCTGTCTGTCTGTCTGTCTGTCTGTCTGTCTGTCTGCCTGCCTGCCTGTCTGTCTGCCTGTCTGTCTGTCTGTCTGTCTGTCTGTCTGTCTGTCTGTCTGTCTGTCTGTCTGTGTCTGTACAGAGCTACTCAGCATTCATGTAACGTTTCATGTTTCAGCTGGCTGTAGAGGCTTACCTGCGATGTTGTAACGTTTCATGTTTCAGCTGGCTGGAGGGGCTTACCTGCTATGTTGTAACATTTCATGTTTCAGCTGGCTGGAGGGCTTACCAGCTATGTTGTAACATTTCATGTTTCAGATGGCTGGAGGGCTTACCTGCTATGTTGTAACGTTTCATGTTTCAGCTGGCTGTAGAGGCTTACCTGCTATGTTGTAACGTTATATGTTTCAGCTGGCTGTAGAGGCTTACCTGCTATGTTGTAACATTTCATGTTTCAGCTGGCTGTAGAGGCTTACCTGCTATGTTGTAACATTTCATGTTTCAGCTGGCTGTAGGGAGCTTGCCTGCTATGTTGTAACGTTTCATGTTTCAGCTGGCTGTAGAGGCTTACCTGCTATGTTGTAACGTTTCATGTTTCAGCTGGCTGTAGAGGCTTACCTGCTAAGATGTGTGACACCATGGATGGATGGACAGTACAGTGTAGTACAACTATTTATTTAGTCCTGCTCTTGATAATATTTATGATGAGACACATGCCAACTTGCCTTTGGCTTGAATGAGAGACACAGTCAAAAGAGGCACTTGAAGACTGTATGTTTTTAATTGGCTGGTTTTCAGACCTATATGATAAAAATATAGATTGTGCACGTATTAATTGAAAGCATCCTTTTAAACAGGCTTCCATGTTGGAATAGTTCCAGTACCAGCTGCCTAAAACACTAGAATGTTCTATATTAGTTTATTTAGTTTCTCACTACATTGTTCTATATTCTATATTTGTTTATTTAGTTTCTCACTACATTTGTTCTATATTCTATATTTGTTTATTTAGTTTCTCACTACATTGTTCTATATTCTATATTTGTTTATTTAGTTTCTCACTACATTGTTCTATATTCTATTTTGTTTATTTAGTTTCTCACTACATTGTTCTATATTCTATATTTGTTTATTTAGTTTCTCACTACATTGTTCTATATTCTATATTAGTTTATTTAGTTGACCACTACATTGTTCTATATTCTATATTAGTTTATTTAGTTGACCACTTGCTGAGTGATGATCGATCCCACCTCTGTTAAAACATACTATTCCTTACAAGTGACCAATGACCGATGGACTTTTCTGGAGTACAGTCTTAAATTTTATTACAGGGTACTTTTATAGCAAGATTCAACATTACAGTTTTTTTTTTTTTACAGTGTATTACAGTTTTATTATAGGGTGTTAATCTGACATGATTCAACACCTCTCCATTACAGTTTTATTATAGGGTGTTAATCTGACATGATTCAACACCTCTCCATTACAGTAGGGTGTTAATCTGACATGATTCAACACCTCTCCATTACAGTAGGGTGTTAATCTGACATGATTCAACACCTCTCCAATACAGTTTTATTATAGGGTGTTAATCTGACATGATTCAACACCTCTCCATTACAGTAGGGTGTTAATCTAAATGATTCAACACCTCTCAATACAGTTTTATTATAGGGTGTTAATCTGACATGATTCAACACCTCTCCAATACAGTTTTATTATAGGGTGTTAATCTGACATGATTCAACACCTCTCCATTACAGTTTTATGATAGGGTGTTAATCTAAACGATTCAACACCTCTCCATTACAGTTTTATGATAGGGTGTTAATCTGACATGATTCAACACCTCTCCATTACAGTAGGTGTTAATCTAAACGATTCAAAACCTCTCCCATTACAGTAGGGTGTTAATCTGACATGATTCAACACCTCTCCATTACAGTAGGGTGTTAATCTAAATGATTCAACACCTCTCCATTACAGTAGGGTGTTAATCTAAATGATTCAACACCTCTCCAATACAGTTTTATTATAGGGTGTTAATCTGACATGATTCAACACCTCTCCAATACAGTTTTATTATAGGGTGTTAATCTGACATGATTCAACACCTCTCCATTACAGTTTTATGATAGGGTGTTAATCTAAACGATTCAACACCTCTCCATTACAGTTTTATGATAGGGTGTTAATCTGACATGATTCAACACCTCTCCATTACAGTAGGGTGTTAATCTAAACGATTCAAAACCTCTCCATTACAGTAGGGTGTTAATCTGACATGATTCAACACCTCTCCATTACAGTAGGGTGTTAATCTAAATGATTCAACACCTCTCCATTACAGTAGGGTGTTAATCTAAATGATTCAACACCTCTCCATTACAGTAGGGTGTTAATCTAAACGATTCAAAACCTCTCCATTACAGTTTTATGATAGGGTGTTAATCTACATTTTCTACCAGATTAGTCCTCCTTTAGTTCCAGACCCCATGTTCTACCAGATTAGTCCTCCTTTAGAACCGTGTTCTACCAGATTAGTCCTCCTTTAGTTCCAGACCCCATGTTCTACCAGGATAGTCCTCCTATAGTACCATGTTCTACCAGATTAGTCCTCCTATAGTACCATGTTCTACCAGGTTAGTCCTCCTATAGTACCATGTTCTACCAGATTAGTCCTCCTATAGTACCATGTTCTACCAGATTAGTCCTCCTATAGTACCATGTTCTACCAGATTAGTCCTCCTTTAGTTCCAGACCCCATGTTCTACCAGGATAGTCCTCCTATAGTACCATGTTCTACCAGATTAGTCCTCCTATAGTACCATGTTCTACCAGGTTAGTCCTCCTATAGTACCATGTTCTACCAGATTAGTCCTCCTATAGAACCATGTTCTACCAGATTAGTCCTCCTATAGTACCATGTTCTACCAGATTAGTCCTCCTATAGTACCAGACCCCATGTTCTACCAGATTAGTCCTCCTATAGTACCAGACCCCATGTTCTACCAGATTAGTCTCCCATAGTACCATGTTCTACCAGATTAGTCCTCCTATAGTACCAGACCCCATGTTCTACCAGATTAGTCCTCCTATAGTACCATGTTCTACCAGATTAGTCCTCCTTTAGTTCCAGACCCCATGTTCTACCAGATTAGTCCTCCTATAGTACCAGACCCCATGTTCTACCAGATTAGTCCTCCTATAGTACCATGTTCTACCAGATTAGTCCTCCCATAGTACCATGTTCTACCAGATTAGTCCTCCTTTAGTACCATGTTCTACCAGATTAGTCCTCCTATAGTACCATGTTCTACCAGATTAGTCCTCCTATAGTACCATGTTCTACCAGATTAGTCCTCCCATAGTATCAGACCCCATGTTCTACCAGATTAGTCCTCCTATAGTACCATGTTCTACCAGATTAGTCCTCCTATAGTACCATGTTCTACCAGATTAGTCCTCCTATAGTACCATGTTCTACCAGATTAGTCCTCCTATAGTACCATGTTCTACCAGATTAGTCCTCCTATAGAACCATGTTCTACCAGATTAGTCCTCCTATAGAACCATGTTCTACCAGATTAGTCCTCCTATAGTACCATGTTCTACCAGATTAGTCCTCCTATAGTACCATGTTCTACCAGATTAGTCCTCCTATAGTACCATGTTCTATCAGATTAGTCCTCCCATAGTACCATGTTCTACCAGATGAATCCTCCTTTAGTACCATGTTCTACCAGATTAGTCCTCCTATAGTACCATGTTCTACCAGATTAGTCCTCCTTTAGTACCATATTCTACCAGATTAGTCCTCCTATAGAACCAGACCCCATGTTCTACCAGATTAGTCTCCCATAGTACCATGTTCTACCAGATTAGTCCTCCTATAGTACCAGACCCCATGTTCTACCAGATTAGTCCTCCTATAGTACCATGTTCTACCAGATTAGTCCTCCTTTAGTTCCAGACCCCATGTTCTACCAGATTAGTCCTCCTATAGTACCAGACCCCATGTTCTACCAGATTAGTCCTCCTATAGTACCATGTTCTACCAGATTAGTCCTCCCATAGTACCATGTTCTACCAGATTAGTCCTCCTTTAGTACCATGTTCTACCAGATTAGTCCTCCTATAGTACCATGTTCTACCAGATTAGTCCTCCTATAGTACCATGTTCTACCAGATTAGTCCTCCCATAGTACCAGACCCCATGTTCTACCAGATTAGTCCTCCTATAGTACCATGTTCTACCAGATTAGTCCTCCTATAGTACCATGTTCTACCAGATTAGTCCTCCTATAGTACCATGTTCTACCAGATTAGTCCTCCTATAGAACCATGTTCTACCAGATTAGTCCTCCTATAGAACCATGTTCTACCAGATTAGTCCTCCTATAGTACCATGTTCTACCAGATTAGTCCTCCTATAGTACCATGTTCTACCAGATTAGTCCTCCTATAGTACCATGTTCTATCAGATTAGTCCTCCCATAGTACCATGTTCTACCAGATGAATCCTCCTTTAGTACCATGTTCTACCAGATTAGTCCTCCTATAGTACCATGTTCTACCAGATTAGTCCTCCTTAGTACCATATTCTACCAGATTAGTCCTCCTATAGAACCATGTTCTACCAGATTAGTCCTCCTATAGTACCAGACCCCATGTTCTACCAGATTAGTCCTCCTATAGTACCATGTTCTACCAGATTAGTCCTCCTATAGTACCATGTTCTACCAGATTAGTCCTCCTATAGTACCAGACCCCATGTTCTACCAGATTAGTCCTCCTATAGTACAATGTTCTACCAGATTAGTCCTCCTATAGTACCAGACCCCATGTTCTACCAGGTTAGTCCTCCTATAGTACCATGTTCTACCAGATTAGTCCTCCTATAGTACAATGTTCTACCAGATTAGTCCTCCTATAGTACCATGTTCTACCAGATTAGTCCTCCTATAGTACCATGTTCTACCAGATTAGTCATCCTATAGAACCATGTTCTACCAGATTAGTCCTCCTATAGACCCATGTTCTACCAGATTAGTCCTCCTATAGTACCATGTTCTACCAGATTAGTCCTCCTATAGTACCATGTTCTACCAGATTAGTCCTCCTATAGTACCATGTTCTACCAGATGAGTCCTCCTTTAGTTCCAGACCCCATGTTCTACCAGATTAGTCCTCCTATCGTACCAGACCCCATGTTCTACCAGATTAGTCCTCCTATAGCACCAGACCCCATGTTCTACCAGATTAGTCCTCCTATAGTACCAGACCCCATGTTCTACCAGATTAGTCCTCCTATAGTACCATGTTCTACCAGATTAGTCCTCCTATAGTACAATGTTCTACCAGATTAGTCCCCCTATAGTACCAGACCCCATGTTCTACCAGATTAGTCCTCCTATAGTACCATGTTCTGCCAGATTAGTCCTCCTATAGTACCATGTTCTATCAGATTAGTCCTCCTATAGTACCATGTTCTACCAGATTAGTCCTCCTATAGTACCAGACCCCATGTTCTACCATATTAGTCCTCCTATAGTACCATGTTCTACCAGATTAGTCCTCCTATAGTACCATGTTCTACCAGATTAGTCCTCCTTTAGTTCCAGACCCCATGTTCCACCAGATTAGTCCTCCTATCGTACCAGACCCCATGTTCTACCAGATTAGTCCTCCTATAGTACCAGACCCCATGTTCTACCAGATTAGTCCTCCTATAGTACCATGTTCTACCAGATTAGTCCTCCTTTAGTTCCAGACCCCATGTTCTACCAGATTAGTCCTCCTATAGTACCATGTTCTACCAGATTAGTCCTCCTATAGTACCATGTTCTACCAGATTAGTCCTCCTATAGTACCATGTTCTACCAGATTAGTCCTCCTATAGTACCATGTTCTACCAGATTAGTCCTCCTATAGTTCCAGACCCCATGTTCTACCAAATTAGTCCTCCTATAGTACCATGTTCTGCCAGATTAGTCCTCCTATAGTACCATGTTCTACCAGATTAGTCCTCCTATCGTATCAGACCCCATGTTCTGCCATATTAGTCCTCCTATAGTACCAAGTTCTACCAGATTAGTCCTCCTATAGTACCATGTTCTATCAGATTAGTCCTCCTATAGTACCATGTTCTACCAGATTAGTCCTCCTATAGTACCATGTTCTACCAGATTAGTCCTCCTGTAGTTCCAGACCCCATGTTCTACCATATTAGTCCTCCTATAGTACCATGTTCTACCAGATTAGTCCTCCTATAGTACCATGTTCTACCAGATTAGTCCTCCTGTAGTTCCAGACCCCATGTTCCACCAGATTAGTCCTCCTATCGTACCAGACCCCATGTTCTACCAGATTAGTCCTCCTATAGTACCAGACCCCATGTTCTACCAGATTAGTCCTCCTATAGTACCATGTTCTACCAGATTAGTCCTCCTTTAGTTCCAGACCCCATGTTCTACCAGATTAGTCCTCCTATAGTACCATGTTCTACCAGATTAGTCCTCCTATAGTACCATGTTCTACCAGATTAGTCCTCCTTTAGTACCATGTTCTACCAGATTAGTCCTCCTATAGTACCATGTTCTACCAGATTAGTCCTCCTATAGTACCATGTTCTACCAGATTAGTCCTCCTATAGTACCAGACCCCATGTTCTACCAGATTAGTCCTCCTATAGTACCATGTTCTGCCAGATTAGTCCTCCTATAGTACCATGTTCTATCAGATTAGTCCTCCTATAGTACCATGTTCTACCAGATTAGTCCTCCTATCGTACCAGACCCCATGTTCTACCATATTAGTCCTCCTATAGTACCATGTTCTACCAGATTAGTCCTCCTATAGTACCATGTTCTAGCAGATTAGTCCTCCCATAGTACCAGACCCCATGTTCTACCAGATTAGTCCTCCCATAGTACCAGACCCCATGTTCTACCAGATTAGTCCTCCTATAGTACCATGTTCTACCAGATTAGTCCTCCCATAGTACCAGACCCCATGTTCTAGCAGATTAGTCCTCCCATAGTACCAGACCCCATGTTCTACCAGATTAGTCCTCCTAGGTATTGGATGAAATAAAAACCATATCTAGTGTGTATGGTGCTGTGTGGAAACAGTGGATTATCTAGTGTGTATGGTGCTGTGTGGAAACAGTGGAGTATCTAGTGTGTATGGTGCTGTGTGGAAACTGTGGAGTATCTAGTGTGTATGGTGCTGTGTGGAAACAGTGGAGTATCTAGTGTGTATGGTGCTGTGTGGAAACTGTGGAGTATCTAGTGTGTATGGTGCTGTGTGGAAACTGTGGATTATCTAGTGTGTATGGTGCTGTGTGGAAACAGTGGAGTATCTAGTGTGTATGGTGCTGTATGGAAACAGTGGAGTATCTAGTGTGTATGGTGCTGTGTGGAAACAGTGGAGTATCTAGTGTGTATGGTGCTGTGTGGAAACTGTGGATTATCTAGTGTGTATGGTGCTGTGTGGAAACAGTTCTAGAGTGGTCACGTGGTTCTAGAGTGTTCACATGGTTGTAGAGCGGTCACATGGTTCTAGAGTGTTCATATGGTTCTAGAGTATTCACATGGTTCTAGAGTGGTCACATGGTTCTAGAGTGTTCACATGGTTGTAGAGCGGTCACATGGTTCTAGAGTGTTCATAGAGTTCTAGAGTATTCACATGGTTCTAGAGCGGTCACATGGTTCAAGAATGTTCAAAAGGTTCTAGAGTGGTCACATGGTTCTAGAGTGGTCATATGGTCCTAGAGTGTTCACATGGTTCTAGAGCGGTCACATGGTTCTAGAATGTTCAAAAGGTTCTAGAGTGGTCACATGGTTCTAGAGTTTTTACATGGTTCTAGAGTGGTCACATGGTTGTAGAGCGGTCACATGGTTCTAGAGTGTTCATATGGTTCTAGAGTATTCACATGGTTCTAGAGCGGTCACATGGTTCAAGAATGTTCAAAAGGTTCTAGAGTGGTCACATGGTTCTAGAGTTTTTACATGGTTCTAGAGTGGTCACATCGTTCTAGAGTGTTCACATGGTTGTAGAGTGTTCACATGGTTCTAGAGCGGTCACATGGTTCAGAATGTTCAAAAGGTTCTAGAGTGGTCACATGGTTCTAGAGTGTTCACATGGTTCTAGAGTGGTCACATGGTTCAAGAATGTTCAAAAGGTTCTAGAGTGGTCACATGGTTCTAGAGTGTTCACATGGTTCTAGAGTGGTCACATGGTTCTAGAGTTTTCACATGGTTCTAGAGTGGTCACATGGTTCTAGAGTGGCCACATGGTTCTAGACTGTTCACATGGTTCTAGAGTGGTCACATGGTTCTAGAGCGGTCACATGGTTCTAGAATGTTCACATGGTTCTAGAGTGTTCATATGGTCCTAGAGTGTTCACATGTTTCTAGAGCGGTCACATGGTTCTAGAATGTTCACATGGTTCTAGAGTGGTCACATGGTTCAAGAATGTTCAAAAGGTTCTAGAGTGTTCATGTGGTTGTATATTCCATCCATCCATCCATCCATCCATCCATCCATCCATCCTCTGTTAGTCTGCCTGTTAAGCCTGTTGTGTGACAACAAACAAACCCCTTCAGTATAGAAACAGCCTTCCATTGTGCCCAGCGATCACCTTCCAACTCTAAGAGATGTGTTTCTGGGGCATTACTGAATCAAGACCTTCTGGCATATCCAAACTTGCATCAACTGTTGTTGTCGTTCACTAAACGATAATAACAACAAGCATCGATATTCTGCTAAAAGTGACTGAACAGAGCTCACGTCTCTGGCTGTATTATGGGAATTTTGTTTGTTTGCCTACCTTCCTGCCTGCCTGCCTGCCTGTCTGTCTGTCTGTCTGTCTGTCTGTCTGTCTGTCTGTCTGTCTGTCTGTCTGTCTGTCTGTCTGTCTGTCTGTCTGTCTGTCTGTCTGTCTGTCTGTCTGTCTGTCTGCCTGCCTGCCTGTCTGTCTGCCTGTCTGTCTGTCTGTCTGTCTGTCTGTCTGTCTGTCTGTCTGTCTGTCTGTCTGTCTGTCTGTCTGTCTGTCTGTGTCTGTACAGAGCTACTCAGCATTCATGTAACGTTTCATGTTTCAGCTGGCTGTAGAGGCTTACCTGCGATGTTGTAACGTTTCATGTTTCAGCTGGCTGGAGGGGCTTACCTGCTATGTTGTAACATTTCATGTTTCAGCTGGCTGGAGGGGCTTACCAGCTATGTTGTAACATTTCATGTTTCAGATGGCTGGAGGGGCTTACCTGCTATGTTGTAACGTTTCATGTTTCAGCTGGCTGTAGAGGCTTACCTGCTATGTTGTAACGTTATATGTTTCAGCTGGCTGTAGAGGCTTACCTGCTATGTTGTAACATTTCATGTTTCAGCTGGCTGTAGAGGCTTACCTGCTATGTTGTAACATTTCATGTTTCAGCTGGCTGTAGGGGCTTGCCTGCTATGTTGTAACGTTTCATGTTTCAGCTGGCTGTAGAGGCTTACCTGCTATGTTGTAACGTTTCATGTTTCAGCTGGCTGTAGAGGCTTACCTGCTAAGATGTGTGACACCATGGATGGATGGACAGTACAGTGTAGTACAACTATTTATTTAGTCCTGCTCTTGATAATATTTATGATGAGACACATGCCAACTTGCCTTTGGCTTGAATGAGAGACACAGTCAAAAGAGGCACTTGAAGACTGTATGTTTTTAATTGGCTGGTTTTCAGACCTATATGATAAAAATATAGATTGTGCACGTATTAATTGAAAGCATCCTTTTAAACAGGCTTCCATGTTGGAATAGTTCCAGTACCAGCTGCCTAAAACACTAGAATGTTCTATATTAGTTTATTTAGTTTCTCACTAGATTGTTCTATATTCTATATTTGTTTATTTAGTTTCTCACTACATTGTTCTATATTCTATATTTGTTTATTTAGTTTCTCACTACATTGTTCTATATTCTATATTTGTTTATTTAGTTTCTCACTACATTGTTCTATATTCTATATTTGTTTATTTAGTTTCTCACTACATTGTTCTATATTCTATATTAGTTTATTTAGTTTCTCACTACATTGTTCTATATTCTATATTAGTTTATTTAGTTGACCACTACATTGTTCTATATTCTATATTAGTTTATTTAGTTGACCACTTGCTGAGTGATGATCGATCCCACCTCTGTTAAAACATACTATTCCTTACAAGTGACCAATGACCGATGGACTTTTCTGGAGTACAGTCTTAAATTTTATTACAGGGTACTTTTATAGCAAGATTCAACACCTCTCCATTACAGTTTTATTATAGGGTGTTAATCTGACATGATTCAACACCTCTCCATTACAGTTTTATTATAGGGTGTTAATCTGACATGATTCAACACCTCTCCATTACAGTAGGGTGTTAATCTGACATGATTCAACACCTCTCCATTACAGTAGGGTGTTAATCTGACATGATTCAACACCTCTCCAATACAGTTTTATTATAGGGTGTTAATCTGACATGATTCAACACCTCTCCATTACAGTAGGGTGTTAATCTAAATGATTCAACACCTCTCCAATACAGTTTTATTATAGGGTGTTAATCTGACATGATTCAACACCTCTCCAATACAGTTTTATTATAGGGTGTTAATCTGACATGATTCAACACCTCTCCATTACAGTTTTATGATAGGGTGTTAATCTAAACGATTCAACACCTCTCCATTACAGTTTTATGATAGGGTGTTAATCTGACATGATTCAACACCTCTCCATTACAGTAGGGTGTTAATCTAAACGATTCAAAACCTCTCCATTACAGTAGGGTGTTAATCTGACATGATTCAACACCTCTCCATTACAGTAGGGTGTTAATCTAAATGATTCAACACCTCTCCATTACAGTAGGGTGTTAATCTAAATGATTCAACACCTCTCCAATACAGTTTTATTATAGGGTGTTAATCTGACATGATTCAACACCTCTCCAATACAGTTTTATTATAGGGTGTTAATCTGACATGATTCAACACCTCTCCATTACAGTTTTATGATAGGGTGTTAATCTAAACGATTCAACACCTCTCCATTACAGTTTTATGATAGGGTGTTAATCTGACATGATTCAACACCTCTCCATTACAGTAGGGTGTTAATCTAAACGATTCAAAACCTCTCCATTACAGTAGGGTGTTAATCTGACATGATTCAACACCTCTCCATTACAGTAGGGTGTTAATCTAAATGATTCAACACCTCTCCATTACAGTAGGGTGTTAATCTAAATGATTCAACACCTCTCCATTACAGTAGGGTGTTAATCTAAACGATTCAAAACCTCTCCATTACAGTTTTATGATAGGGTGTTAATCTACATTTTCTACCAGATTAGTCCTCCTTTAGTTCCAGACCCCATGTTCTACCAGATTAGTCCTCCTTTAGAACCGTGTTCTACCAGATTAGTCCTCCTTTAGTTCCAGACCCCATGTTCTACCAGGATAGTCCTCCTATAGTACCATGTTCTACCAGATTAGTCCTCCTATAGTACCATGTTCTACCAGGTTAGTCCTCCTATAGTACCATGTTCTACCAGATTAGTCCTCCTATAGTACCATGTTCTACCAGATTAGTCCTCCTATAGTACCATGTTCTACCAGATTAGTCCTCCTTTAGTTCCAGACCCCATGTTCTACCAGGATAGTCCTCCTATAGTACCATGTTCTACCAGATTAGTCCTCCTATAGTACCATGTTCTACCAGGTTAGTCCTCCTATAGTACCATGTTCTACCAGATTAGTCCTCCTATAGAACCATGTTCTACCAGATTAGTCCTCCTATAGTACCATGTTCTACCAGATTAGTCCTCCTATAGTACCAGACCCCATGTTCTACCAGATTAGTCCTCCTATAGTACCAGACCCCATGTTCTACCAGATTAGTCTCCCATAGTACCATGTTCTACCAGATTAGTCCTCCTATAGTACCAGACCCCATGTTCTACCAGATTAGTCCTCCTATAGTACCATGTTCTACCAGATTAGTCCTCCTTTAGTTCCAGACCCCATGTTCTACCAGATTAGTCCTCCTATAGTACCAGACCCCATGTTCTACCAGATTAGTCCTCCTATAGTACCATGTTCTACCAGATTAGTCCTCCCATAGTACCATGTTCTACCAGATTAGTCCTCCTTTAGTACCATGTTCTACCAGATTAGTCCTCCTATAGTACCATGTTCTACCAGATTAGTCCTCCTATAGTACCATGTTCTACCAGATTAGTCCTCCCATAGTATCAGACCCCATGTTCTACCAGATTAGTCCTCCTATAGTACCATGTTCTACCAGATTAGTCCTCCTATAGTACCATGTTCTACCAGATTAGTCCTCCTATAGTACCATGTTCTACCAGATTAGTCCTCCTATAGTACCATGTTCTACCAGATTAGTCCTCCTATAGAACCATGTTCTACCAGATTAGTCCTCCTATAGAACCATGTTCTACCAGATTAGTCCTCCTATAGTACCATGTTCTACCAGATTAGTCCTCCTATAGTACCATGTTCTACCAGATTAGTCCTCCTATAGTACCATGTTCTATCAGATTAGTCCTCCCATAGTACCATGTTCTACCAGATGAATCCTCCTTTAGTACCATGTTCTACCAGATTAGTCCTCCTATAGTACCATGTTCTACCAGATTAGTCCTCCTTTAGTACCATATTCTACCAGATTAGTCCTCCTATAGAACCAGACCCCATGTTCTACCAGATTAGTCTCCCATAGTACCATGTTCTACCAGATTAGTCCTCCTATAGTACCAGACCCCATGTTCTACCAGATTAGTCCTCCTATAGTACCATGTTCTACCAGATTAGTCCTCCTTTAGTTCCAGACCCCATGTTCTACCAGATTAGTCCTCCTATAGTACCAGACCCCATGTTCTACCAGATTAGTCCTCCTATAGTACCATGTTCTACCAGATTAGTCCTCCCATAGTACCATGTTCTACCAGATTAGTCCTCCTTTAGTACCATGTTCTACCAGATTAGTCCTCCTATAGTACCATGTTCTACCAGATTAGTCCTCCTATAGTACCATGTTCTACCAGATTAGTCCTCCCATAGTACCAGACCCCATGTTCTACCAGATTAGTCCTCCTATAGTACCATGTTCTACCAGATTAGTCCTCCTATAGTACCATGTTCTACCAGATTAGTCCTCCTATAGTACCATGTTCTACCAGATTAGTCCTCCTATAGAACCATGTTCTACCAGATTAGTCCTCCTATAGAACCATGTTCTACCAGATTAGTCCTCCTATAGTACCATGTTCTACCAGATTAGTCCTCCTATAGTACCATGTTCTACCAGATTAGTCCTCCTATAGTACCATGTTCTATCAGATTAGTCCTCCCATAGTACCATGTTCTACCAGATGAATCCTCCTTTAGTACCATGTTCTACCAGATTAGTCCTCCTATAGTACCATGTTCTACCAGATTAGTCCTCCTTTAGTACCATATTCTACCAGATTAGTCCTCCTATAGAACCATGTTCTACCAGATTAGTCCTCCTATAGTACCAGACCCCATGTTCTACCAGATTAGTCCTCCTATAGTACCATGTTCTACCAGATTAGTCCTCCTATAGTACCATGTTCTACCAGATTAGTCCTCCTATAGTACCAGACCCCATGTTCTACCAGATTAGTCCTCCTATAGTACAATGTTCTACCAGATTAGTCCTCCTATAGTACCAGACCCCATGTTCTACCAGGTTAGTCCTCCTATAGTACCATGTTCTACCAGATTAGTCCTCCTATAGTACAATGTTCTACCAGATTAGTCCTCCTATAGTACCATGTTCTACCAGATTAGTCCTCCTATAGTACCATGTTCTACCAGATTAGTCATCCTATAGAACCATGTTCTACCAGATTAGTCCTCCTATAGACCCATGTTCTACCAGATTAGTCCTCCTATAGTACCATGTTCTACCAGATTAGTCCTCCTATAGTACCATGTTCTACCAGATTAGTCCTCCTATAGTACCATGTTCTACCAGATGAGTCCTCCTTTAGTTCCAGACCCCATGTTCTACCAGATTAGTCCTCCTATCGTACCAGACCCCATGTTCTACCAGATTAGTCCTCCTATAGCACCAGACCCCATGTTCTACCAGATTAGTCCTCCTATAGTACCAGACCCCATGTTCTACCAGATTAGTCCTCCTATAGTACCATGTTCTACCAGATTAGTCCTCCTATAGTACAATGTTCTACCAGATTAGTCCCCCTATAGTACCAGACCCCATGTTCTACCAGATTAGTCCTCCTATAGTACCATGTTCTGCCAGATTAGTCCTCCTATAGTACCATGTTCTATCAGATTAGTCCTCCTATAGTACCATGTTCTACCAGATTAGTCCTCCTATAGTACCAGACCCCATGTTCTACCATATTAGTCCTCCTATAGTACCATGTTCTACCAGATTAGTCCTCCTATAGTACCATGTTCTACCAGATTAGTCCTCCTTTAGTTCCAGACCCCATGTTCCACCAGATTAGTCCTCCTATCGTACCAGACCCCATGTTCTACCAGATTAGTCCTCCTATAGTACCAGACCCCATGTTCTACCAGATTAGTCCTCCTATAGTACCATGTTCTACCAGATTAGTCCTCCTTTAGTTCCAGACCCCATGTTCTACCAGATTAGTCCTCCTATAGTACCATGTTCTACCAGATTAGTCCTCCTATAGTACCATGTTCTACCAGATTAGTTCTCCTTTAGTACCATGTTCTACCAGATTAGTCCTCCTATAGTACCATGTTCTACCAGATTAGTCCTCCTATAGTACCATGTTCTACCAGATTAGTCCTCCTATAGTTCCAGACCCCATGTTCTACCAAATTAGTCCTCCTATAGTACCATGTTCTGCCAGATTAGTCCTCCTATAGTACCATGTTCTACCAGATTAGTCCTCCTATCGTATCAGACCCCATGTTCTGCCATATTAGTCCTCCTATAGTACCAAGTTCTACCAGATTAGTCCTCCTATAGTACCATGTTCTATCAGATTAGTCCTCCTATAGTACCATGTTCTACCAGATTAGTCCTCCTATAGTACCATGTTCTACCAGATTAGTCCTCCTGTAGTTCCAGACCCCATGTTCTACCATATTAGTCCTCCTATAGTACCATGTTCTACCAGATTAGTCCTCCTATAGTACCATGTTCTACCAGATTAGTCCTCCTGTAGTTCCAGACCCCATGTTCCACCAGATTAGTCCTCCTATCGTACCAGACCCCATGTTCTACCAGATTAGTCCTCCTATAGTACCAGACCCCATGTTCTACCAGATTAGTCCTCCTATAGTACCATGTTCTACCAGATTAGTCCTCCTTTAGTTCCAGACCCCATGTTCTACCAGATTAGTCCTCCTATAGTACCATGTTCTACCAGATTAGTCCTCCTATAGTACCATGTTCTACCAGATTAGTCCTCCTTTAGTACCATGTTCTACCAGATTAGTCCTCCTATAGTACCATGTTCTACCAGATTAGTCCTCCTATAGTACCATGTTCTACCAGATTAGTCCTCCTATAGTACCAGACCCCATGTTCTACCAGATTAGTCCTCCTATAGTACCATGTTCTGCCAGATTAGTCCTCCTATAGTACCATGTTCTATCAGATTAGTCCTCCTATAGTACCATGTTCTACCAGATTAGTCCTCCTATCGTACCAGACCCCATGTTCTACCATATTAGTCCTCCTATAGTACCATGTTCTACCAGATTAGTCCTCCTATAGTACCATGTTCTAGCAGATTAGTCCTCCCATAGTACCAGACCCCATGTTCTACCAGATTAGTCCTCCCATAGTACCAGACCCCATGTTCTACCAGATTAGTCCTCCTATAGTACCATGTTCTACCAGATTAGTCCTCCCATAGTACCAGACCCCATGTTCTAGCAGATTAGTCCTCCCATAGTACCAGACCCCATGTTCTACCAGATTAGTCCTCCTAGGTATTGGATGAAATAAAAACCATATCTAGTGTGTATGGTGCTGTGTGGAAACAGTGGATTATCTAGTGTGTATGGTGCTGTGTGGAAACAGTGGAGTATCTAGTGTGTATGGTGCTGTGTGGAAACTGTGGAGTATCTAGTGTGTATGGTGCTGTGTGGAAACAGTGGAGTATCTAGTGTGTATGGTGCTGTGTGGAAACTGTGGAGTATCTAGTGTGTATGGTGCTGTGTGGAAACTGTGGATTATCTAGTGTGTATGGTGCTGTGTGGAAACAGTGGAGTATCTAGTGTGTATGGTGCTGTATGGAAACAGTGGAGTATCTAGTGTGTATGGTGCTGTGTGGAAACAGTGGAGTATCTAGTGTGTATGGTGCTGTGTGGAAACTGTGGATTATCTAGTGTGTATGGTGCTGTGTGGAAACAGTGGAGTATCTAGTGTGTATGGTGCTGTGTGGAAACTGTGGAGTATCTAGTGTGTATGGTGCTGGAGTGTGTATGAAACAGTGAGTCGTAGGAGCCTTTCAGTTGAAGAAATAATCCATAATGCCAGATCTAGATTTACCTAAATTGTCGTGCCAGTTTATGAATTTATTTAAATGTTTATCTTTTTAAAAAAATTATTAACATCAGGGTACTCAGGCAGACGGGATAGTTCTTCCTCTTCCTCATTTGATAATGTTTTTAAGAGTACAGTTGGCCAAAGCTCGAGACAGATCTGTACTTTTTAATAACTTGTAAATCACCCAAACACCAATCAAGGGACCAAATGTAGTGGGGGTTTTATTTTAGTGCCTGCTTCAAATGTTTTGATAAGCGTTTTGGTTACGTGGCACAAAAGGTGGTGTGACGATGACTATGTAATAATCCCAAATGGTACCCTATTCCCTACACAGTGCACTACTTTTAGTGCACTATATAGGGGAGAGGGTGCCACCTGGGATACAGATCCTATGCTAGAAGACACTCCCAATATACTGCATAGTCCAATATGTGGAAAAAGCACCGTTTCTGAGGGTAGAATTCACATCTTTGGATAACTTTTCATATATACTGTGTTGGTCATCATGATGATTGACATGCGATATGGGGTGGGGGGGGACCAACGAGAAAAGGTTGGTCATGACATCATGATGATTGACATGCGATATGATTGGGAGGGGGTGGGGGGACCAATGAGAAAAGGTTGGTCATGACATCATGATGATTGACATGCGATATGGGGTGGTGGGGGGGCGGGGGGACCAATGAGAAAAGGTTGGTCATGACATCATGATGATTGACATGCGATATGATTGGGAGGGGGGGGGGGACCAATGAGAAAGGTTGGTCATGACATCATGATGATTGACATGCGATATGGGGTGGGGGGCCAACGAGGGTTGGTCATGACATCATGATGATTGACCATTGGGAGGCGGGGGGGACGAGAAAAGGTTGGTCATGACATCATGATGATTGACATGCGATATGATTGGGAGGGGGCGGGGGGGACCAATGAGAAAAGGTTGGTCATGACATCATGATGATTGACATGCGATATGATTGGGAGGGGGGGGGGGACCAATGAGAAAAGGTTGGTCATGACATGACATCATGATATGATTGGGACACCAATGAAAATTTTTTGGTCATGACATCATGATGATTGACATGTATGGGGTGGGGGGGGACCAACGAGAAAAGGTTGGTCATGACATCATGATGATTGACATGCGATATGGGGTGGGAGGGGGCGGGGCGGACCAATGAGAAAAGGTTGGTCATGACATCATGATGATTGACATGCGATATGGGGTGGTGGGTGGGGGGCAAAGAAAAGGTTGGTCATGACATCATGATGATTGACATGCGATATGATTGGGAGGGGGCACCAATGAGAAAAGGTTGGTCATGACATCATGATGATTGACATGGATATGGGGTGGTGGGGGCGGGACCAACGAGAAAAGGTTGGTCATGACATCATGATGATTGACATGCGATATGGGGTGGTGGGTGGGGGGCAATGAGAAAGGTTGGTCATGACATCATGATGATTGACATGCGATATGATTAGGGAGGGGGGCCAATGAGAAAAGGTTGGTCATGACATCATGATGATTGACATGCGATATGGGGTGGTGGGAGGGGGCGGGACCAACGAGAAAAGGTCGGTCATGACATCATGATGATTGACATGCGATATGGGGTGGTGGGAGGGGGACCAACGAGAAAAGGTTTAGGGGGAAGCTTTTGGTTTTGTTAACCATTTACACCACAACATTTTTTCCTGCGATGGGAATGAGTTGATGTGTATTGTCTGTTTTGTTTATGAAGTCGGAAATATATATAATATATATAATTTATATATATATATAATATATATATATATATTTGATTTCTTAAAACCCTTAACCCAATGTTTAATTATATGAATCACCTACGTTGGTCCTACTGACACTGACATTTGTATTTTCTTATCAAGGTTGTGAGAAAAAATAAAATATATGTATTATATATTTTTTGTCTCTACACTTCTATAACTTTATCTTATTCCATACCAGAATGAAGCTATGTATTGGATAGCTCTGGTCCACGGTGTTACCACACGTCCCTCCATGAAGACATATATATAATGCCCTGGACCAGAGCTATGTATTGATAGCTCTGGTCCACAGTGTTACCACACGTCCCTCCATGAAGACATATATATATAATGCCCTGGATCAGAGCTATGTATTAGATAGCTCTGGTCCACGGTGTTACCACACGTCCCTCCATGAAGACATATATATATAATGCCCTGGACCAGAGCTATGTATTAGATAGCTCTGGTCCACGGTGTTACCACACCGTATATATATATATATAATGCCCTGGATCAAAGCTATGGTTATGGGCCCAGGGCCCATATGGGCCAGATAGGGCCCAGGTCAACAGTAGTGCACTATGTAGGGAAAATAGGATGCCGTTTGAGATACATCCTATGTCTTTTTAAACTAAAAGCAATGATTTATACAGTACAAAGTGTTAATAGGATTTTAACTACTGATATGTAAATGACCTGCTATGAGTGCACAAGTCATTTACTAAATTATTAAGATGTTATTGAACCTAAATAAGGTGTTTAAATATCTTTTTTTATATTCGTTGTATAAAAGATTCTGTTCTGTTAGAAACACGTCATTACGAAGCTTCCTTCATATTGGGCATGTCTCGATTGGCACCCTATTCCCTTTATAGTGCACTACTTTGGACCAGGACCTGCAATAGAGAATAGGGTGCCAGGGCCCAAAGAGTTCTGGTCTAAAGTAATGCACTATATAGGGAATAGGGTGCCAGGGACCATAGGTATTTAATCAAAAGTAGTGCACTATATAGGGAATAGGGTGCCAGGGACCATAGGTATTTAATAAAAAGTAGTGCACTATATAGGGAATAGGGTGCCATTTGGGAAATAGGTATTTAATAAAAGATCTTAAAGGGTGCATTTGGGAAACAGCAATCTTAAACCAATCAATCGATCTGATTATCCATATTACTCTCCCTTCATCATTATCAAGACGTTTCACACCCTCAGTCACATCATTTCTTATGAATGTACTACAGTGTTTCAGGACATAGAAAACAAAAACATAAAGTGAGATTCAGATGTATTGGTATGAACACGATCCAATCCCTCCTGTCCCTAACAACCCCCCTCCTGTCCCTAACAACCCCCCTCCTGTCCCTAACAACCCCCCTCCTGTCCCTAACAACCCCCCTCCTGTCCCTAACAACCCCCCTCCTGTCCCTAACAACCCCCTCCTCCTGTCCCTAACAACCCCCCTGTCCCTAACAACCCCCCTCCTGTCCCTAACAATCCCCCCTCCTGTCCCTAACAACCCCCTCCTGTCCCTAACAATCCCCCCCATCCCTAACAACCCCCCTCCTGTCCCTAACAATCCCCCTCCTGTCCCTAACAATCCCCCTCCTGTCCCTAACAACCCCCTCCTGTCCTAACAATCCCCCTAACAACCCCCTCCTGTCCCTAACAACCCCCCTCCTGTCCCTAACAACCCCCTCCTGTCCCTAACAACCCCCCTCCTGTCCCTAACAACCCCCTCCTGTCCCTAACAACCCCCCTGTCCCTAACAATCCCCCTCCTGTCCCTAACAATCCCCCTCCTGTCCCTAACAACCCCCTCCTGTCCCTAACAACCCCACCCCCTCAGGTCCCTAACAACCCCCCTCCTGTCCCTAACAATCCCCCCTCCTGTCCCTAACAATACCCCCCCCTCCTGTCCCTAACAATCCCCCCCCTCCTGTCCCTAACAACCCCCTCCTGTCCCTAACAACCCCCTCCTGTCCCTAACAACCCCCTAGGCCAAAGCCACTTCCTGTCACGCCCCATCCCTCAAAAAGACTGAAGTCCCAGTAGGAACGAGGCTGAAAACAAAACACTATTTCTTTAAATACCTTGTTGTGCTAGGGAACGGTTGATTTCTCCCATGGACCCTAAGGTGTGAAAGCTAACGAATGTCTGTCATTGTGTTAAGTTGGTTCATTCAGGACACTGCTATACATTAAGTTGGTTCATTCAGGACACTGCTATACGGTACAATGTCTGTCATTGTGTTAAATTGGTTCATTCAGGACACTGCTATATGTTAAGTTGGTTCATTCAGGACACTGCTATACTGTACAATGTCTGTCATTGCGTTAAGTTGGTTCATTCAGGACACTGCTATAAGTTAAGTTGGTTCATTCAGGACACTGCTATATGGTACAATGTCTGTCATTATTTTAAGTTGGTTCATTCAGGACACTGCTATATGTTAAGTTGGTTCATTCAGGACACTGCTATACGGTACAATGTCTGTCATTGTGTTAAGTTGGTTCATTCAGGACACTGCTATAAGTTAAGTTGGTTCATTCAGGACACTGCTATACGGTACAATGTCTGTCATTGTGTTAAGTTGGTTCATTCAGGACACTGCTATAAGTTAAGTTGGTTCATTCAGGACACTGCTATAAGTTAAGTTGGTTCATTCAGGACACTGCTATACTGTACAATGTCTGTCATTGCGTTAAGTTGGTTCATTCAGGACACTGCTATACGTTAAGTTGGTTCATTCAGGACACTGCTATAAGTTAAGTTGGTTCATTCAGGACACTGCTATACGGTACAATGTCTGTCATTGTGTTAAGTTGGTTCATTCAGGACACTGCTATACGGTACAATGTCTGTCATTGTGTTAAGTTGGTTCATTCAGGACACTGCTATACGGTACAATGTCTGTCATTGTGTTAAGTTGGTTCATTCAGGACACTGCTATAAGTTAAGTTGGTTCATTCAGGGCACTGCTATAAGTTAAGTTGGTTCATTCAGGACACTGCTATACGGTACAATGTCTGTCATTGTGTTAAGTTGGTTCATTCAGGACACTGCTATAAGTTAAGTTGGTTCATTCAGGACACTGCTATAAGTTAAGTTGGTTCATTCAGGACACTGCTATAAGTTAAGTTGGTTCATTCAGGACACTGCTATACTGTACAATGTCTGTCATTGCGTTAAGTTGGTTCATTCAGGACACTGCTATAAGTTAAGTTGGTTCATTCAGGACACTGCTATATGTTAAGTTGGTTCATTCAGGACACTGCTATACGTTAAGTTAGTGAAGAAGAAGAAGGTATAGTCTGGAAATGATGAGGTCCTCGTTTTGTTCACTTTTGGAATCTCATCATATAAAAACATTTCAATAAATTACTAAAAGTCTGATTTCTGCTTATTGATTCAAATAGTGTGTGTGTGTGTGTGTTACCGTTAACCTCCTTAAGGATAATGCTGTAAAGACACAATCATTACCGTTAACCTCCTTTAGGATAATGCTGTAAAGATACAATCATTACCTTTCATCTCCTTTGGGATAATGCTGTAAGACGCAATCATTACCTTTCATCTCCTTAAGGATAATGCTGCTAAGCCTCAGTCGCGACCTTTCATCTCGTTTAGGATAATGCTGCTAAGCCTCAGTCGCGACCTTTCATCTCGTTTAGGATAATGCTGCTAAGCCTCAGTCGTGACCTTTCATCTCCTTTAGGATAATGCGGTTAAGCCACAGTCGTGACCTTTCATCTCCTTTAGGATAATGCTGTTAAGCCACAGTCGTGACCTTTCATCTCCTTTAGGATAATGCTGTTAAGCCTCAGTCGTGACCTTTCATCTCCTTTAGGATAATGCTGTTAAGCCACAAACAAACAAAGAGTGATTCTAGGTGGAAGTCACCCTGCCCTGCCAACAGTCTGGTCAGAGTGACTGCCATGGACACCTGTAGTCAGGCCAGAGTGACTGCCATGGACACCTGTAGTCAGGCCAGAGTGACTGCCATGGACACCTGTAGTCAGGCCAGAGTGACTGCCATGGATACCTGTAGTCAGGCCAGAGTGACTGCCATGGACACCTGTAGTCAGGCCAGAGTGACTGCCATGGACACCTGTAGTCAGGCCAGAGTGACTGCCATGGACACCTGTAGCCAGGCCAGAGTGATTACCATGGACACCAGCCAGGTCAGGCACCTGATCAGGCCAGAGTACTGCCATGGACACCAGCCAGGTCAGAGTGACTACCATGGACACTGTAGTCAGCCTGGCCAGAGTGATTACCATGGACACCAGCCTGGTGGACAGAGTGATTACCCATGGACACCAGCCTGGCCATGGACACCTGAGCGGCCAGAGTGATACCATGGACACCAGCCTGGTCAGACACCAGCCTGATTACCATGGACACCAGCCTGGTCAGAGTGATTACCATGGACACCTGCCTGGTCAGAGTGATTACCATGGACACCAGCCTGGTCAGTGTGATTACTATGGACACCAGCCTGGTCAGAGTGATTACCATGGACACCAGCCTGGTCAGAGTGATTACCATGGACACCAGCCTGGTCAGAGTGATTACCATGGACACCAGCCTGGTCAGAGTGATTACCATGGACACGAGCCTGGTCAGAGTGATTACCATGGACACCAGACTGGTCAGAGTGATTACCATGGACACCAGACTGGTCAGAGTGACTGCCATGGACACCTGTAGTCAGGCCAGAGTGACTGCCATGGATACCTGTAGTCAGGCCAGAGTGACTACGATGGACACCTGTAGTCAGGCCAGAGTGACTGCCATGGACACCTGTAGTCAGGCCAGAGTGACTGCCATGGACACCTGTAGCCAGGCCAGAGTGATTACCATGGACACCAGCCAGGTCAGAGCGATTACCATGGACACCAACCTGGTCAGAGTGACTGCCATGGACACCTGTAGCCAGGCCAGAGTGACTGCCATGGACACCTGTAGTCAGGCCAGAGTGACTGCCATGGACACCTGTAGTCAGGCCAGAGTGACTACCATGGACACCTGTAGTCAGGCCAGAGTGACTGCCATGGACACCTGTAGTCAGGCCAGAGTGACTGCCATGGACACCTGTAGTCAGGCCAGAGTGACTGCCATGGACACCTGTAGCCAGGCCAGAGTGATTACCATGGACACCAGCCAGGTCAGAGTGCTTACTATGGACACCAGCCTGGTAAGAGTGATTACCATGGACGCCAGCCTGGTCAGAGTGATTACCATGGACACCAGCCTGGTCAGACTGATTACCATGGACACCAGACTGGTCAGAGTGATTACCATGGACACCAGCCTGGTCAGAGTGATTACCATGGACACCAGCCTGGTCAGTGTGATTACCATGGACACCAGCCTGGTCAGTGTGATTACTATCGACACCAGCCTGGTCAGAGTGATTACCATGGACACCAGCATGGCCAGAGTGATTACCATGGACACCAGCCTGGTCAGAGTGATTACCATGGACACCAGCCTGGTCAGTGTGATTACTATGGACACCAGCCTGGTCAGTGAGATTACTATGGACACCAGCCTGGTCAGAGTGATTACCATGGACACCAGCCTGGTCAGTGTGATTACTATGGACACCAGCCTGGTCAGAGTGATTACCATGGACACCAGCCTGGTCAGTGTGATTACTATGGACACCAGCCTGGTCAGAGTGATTACCATGGACACCAGACTGGTCAGAGTGATTACCATGGACACCAGCCTCGTCAGAGTGATTACCATGGACACCAGCCTGGTCAGAGTGAGTACCATGGACACCAGCCTGGTCAGAGTGACTACCATGGACACCAGCCTGGTCAGTGAGATTACTATGGACACCAGCCTGGTCAGAGTGATTACCATGGACACCAGCCTGGTCAGTGTGATTACTATGGACACCAGCCTGGTCAGTGAGATTACTATGGACACCAGCCTGGTCAGAGTGATTACCATGGACACCAGCCTGGTCAGAGTGACTAGCACGGTGGCACGAAAACACCCTGTGGCCCTCAAACTGGTTGTTTGCCATTCAATGTGTCCCTTTTGGACAGCAGCACAAACACAATACAGCTGACGTGTTGCAGAAACACAGAGGAACACAAAGCAGCCAAACACAATACAGCTGACGTGTTGCAGAAACACAGAGGAACACAAAGCAGCACAAACACAATACAGCTGACGTGTTGCAGAAACACAGAGGAACACAAAGCAGCCAAACACAATACAGCTGACGTGTTGCAGAAACACAGAGGAACACAAAGCAGCCAAACACACACAGCTGGTCTTGCAGAAACACAGAGGAACATGCAGTCATGTCAACACACCAGCTCTAATACAGCTGAAGTGTTGCAGAAACACAGAGGAACACAAAGGAGCACAAACACAATACTAGCTGACGCTGTGCTTCAGAAACACAAATACTACTACACTGTGCACAACCACAAATTTTACTGACGCTGTGCTTCAGCGTCACACACTCTCTAAATACTACTACGCTGTGCTTCAGCGTCTCACCACTGCTAAAACACAGCTGTGCTTCAGCGTCACACCACAAAGCTACTACGCTGTGCTTCAGCGTCACACCACTCTCTAAATACTACTACGCTGTGCTTCAGCGTCACACCACTCTCTAAATACTACTAGCTGTGCTTCAGCGTCACACCACTCTCTAAATACTACTACGCTGTGCTTCAGCGTCACACCACTCTCTAAATACTACTACGCTGTGCTTCAGCGTCACACCACTCTCTAAATACTACTACGCTGTGCTTCAGCGTCTCACCACTCTCTAAATTCTACTACGCTGTGCATCAGCGTCACACCACTCTCTAAATACTACTACGCTGTGCTTCAGGGTCTCACCAATCTCTAAATACTACTACGCTGTGCTTCAGCATCACACCACTCTCTAAATACTACTACACTGTTCTTCAGCGTCACACCACTCTCTAAATTCTACTACGCTGTGCATCAGCGTCACACCACTCTCTAAATACTACTACGCTGTGCTTCAGCGTCACACTACTTTCTAAATACTACTACGCTGTGCTTCAGCGTCTCACCACTCTCTAAATACTACTACGCTGTGCTTCAGCGTCACACCAATCTCGAAATACTACTACGCTGTGCTTCATCGTCTCACCACTTTCTAAATACTACTACGCTGTGCTTCAGGGTCTCACCACTTTCTAAATACTACTACGCTGTGCTTCAGCGTCACACCACTCTCTAAATACTACTACGCTGTGCTTCAGCGTCACACCACATTCTAAATAATACTACGCTGTGCTTCAGCGTCTCACCACTCTCTAAATACTACTACGCTGTGCTTCAGCGTCTCAAAACTCTCTAAATACTACTAAACTGTGCTTCAGCGTCACACCCCTCTCTAAATACTACTACGCTGTGCCTCAGCGTCTCACCACTTTCTAAATGCTACTACGCTGTGCTTCAGCGTCACACCACTCTCTAAATACTACTACGCTGTGCTTCAGCGTCTCACCACTCTCTAAATACTACTACGCTGTGCTTCAGCGTCACACCACTTTCTAAATACTACTACGCTGTGCTTCAGCGTCACACCACATTCTAAATACTACTACGCTGTGCTTCAGCGTCACACCACCTTCTAAATACTACTACGCTGTGCTTAAGCGTCACACCACTTTCTAAATGCTACTACGCTGTGCTTCAGCGTCACACCACTTTCTAAATACTACTACGCTGTGCTTCAGCGTCACACCACTCTCTAAATACTACTACGCTGTGCTTCAGCGTCTCACCACTCTCTAAATACTACTACGCTGTGCTTCAGCGTCTCACCAATCTCTAAATACTACTACGCTGTGCTTCAGCGTCTCACCACTCTCTAAATACTACTACGCTGTGCTTCAGCGTCTCACCAATCTCTAAATACTACTACGCTGTGCTTCAGCGTCACACCACTCTCTAAATACTACTATGCTGTGCTTCAGCGTCTCACCACTCTGTAAATACTACTACGCTGTGCTTCAGCGTCACACCCCTCTCTAAATACTACTATGCTGTGCTTCAGGGTCTCACCACTCTGTAAATACTACTACGCTGTGCTTCAGCGTCACACCACTTTCTAAATACTACTACGCTGTGCTTCAGCGTCACACCACATTCTAAATACTACTACGCTGTGCTTCAGCGTCACACCACTCTCTAAATACTACTACGCTGTGCTTCAGCGTCACACCACCTTCTAAATACTACTACGCTGTGCTTAAGCGTCACACCACTCTCTAAATACTACTACGCTGTGCCTCAGCGTCACACCACATTCTAAATACTACTATGCTGTGCTTCAGCGTCACACCACATTCTAAATACTACTATGCTGTGCTTCAGCGTCACACCACATTCTAAATACTACTACGCTGTGCTTCAGTGTCACACCACTTTCTAAATACTACTACGCTGTGCTTCTTAGCCGGTCAAATGTAATATTACTGTAACTATGTGGGGTCGTCACTGGCAACACGGCCAGTGAGAAAATCAGTACAGCCTCTCCTCATGGAACCCGGTCTGTAGCAGCTCTCTAAAATAGCCAGGCATCTGAAACTAGCTGGCCAGCCGGTGACACAGTTGGAAACGTATTGGAACATAGAGGCCCTGTTGAATACCAGGAGCTGAAGGCTACTACAGTAGCTCACTGGGCCTGCTATGATCTGACTTGAGACCTGTCTCTATATATGAAGAGTTAAGATCTGAACTGGGACCTGAGTCACAGCAGGACTGAATGGTACATTAGCTCACTGGGCCTGCTATGATCTGACTTGAGACCTGTCTCTATATGGAGGGTTAAGATCTGAACTGGGAACCTGCGTCACAGCAGGACTGAATGGTACAGCAGCTCACTGGGCCTGCTATGATCTGACTTGAGACCTGTCTCTATATGGAGGGTTAAGATCTGAACTGGGACCTGCGTCACAGCAGGACTGAATGGTACAGCAGCTCACTGGGCCTGCTATAATCGGACTTGAGACCTGTCTCTATATGGAGGGTTAAGATCTGAACTGGGACCTGCGTCACAGCAGGACTGAATGGTACAGCAGCTCACTGGGCCTGCTATGATCTGACTTGAGACCTGTCTCTATATGGGGTGATGGGCTCAGATACATAGATGGAATTCTGCGTGTCTGAGGTCAGGGTTTCTACCACTAGGGTGGTCAGGGTTTCTACCACTAGGGTGGTCAGGGTTTCTACCACTAGGGTGGTCAGGGTTTCTACCACTAGGGTGGTCAGGGTTTCTACCACTAGGGTGGTCAGGGTTTCTACCACTAGGGTGGTCAGGGTTTCTACCACTAGGGTAGTCAGGGTTTCTACCACTAGGGTAGTCAGGGTTTCTACCACTAGGGTTCAGGGTCTAGGGTTTCTACCACTAGGGTGGTCAGGGTTTCTACCACTAGGGTAGTCAGGGTTTCTACCACTAGTGTGGTCAGGGTTTCTTTCTACCACTAGGGTGGTCAGGGTTTCTACCACTAGGGTGGTCAGGGGTTTCTACCACTAGGGTGGTCAGGGTTTCTACCACTAGGGTGGTCAGGGTTTCTACCACTAGGGTGGTCTTTCTACCACTAGGGTGGTCAGGATTTCTACCACTAGGGTGGGCAGGTACATAGACATGGAGTCCTTAATCACTCCACACATTTCTTGTTAACAAACTATAGCTTTGGCAAGTCGGTTAGGACATCTACTTTGTGCACGACACAAGAAATGTTTCCAACAATTGTTTGCAGACATATTATTTCACTTGTAATTCACTGTATCACAATTCCAGTGGGTCAGAAGTTTACGTACACTAAAATTACATACACACAGGATGACCTGTTATGTGTCACCAGACAAGCAGAGGCCTAGCTATAACCCTTACCTCTGTGACCCTCTCTGACCCTCTCTGTCCCTCTCTGTCCTGCTCTGTCCCTCTCTGACCCTCTCTGACCCTCTGTGACCCTCTCTGACCCTCTCTGACCCTCTCTGTCCTGCTCTGTCCTGCTCTGTCCCTCTCTGTCCTGTCCTGCTCTGTCCCTCTCTGTCCTGCTCTGTCCCGCTCTGTCCCTCTCTGTCCCTCTCTGTCCTGCTCTGTCCCTCTCTGACCCTCTCTGACCCTCTCTGACCCTCTGTGACCCTCTCTGACCCTCTCTGTCCTGCTCTGTCCTGCTCTGTCCCTCTCTGTCCTGTCCTGCTCTGTCCCTCTCTGTCCTGCTCTGTCCCGCTCTGTCCCTCTCTGACCCTCTCTGTCCTGCTCTGTCCCTCTTTGTCCCGCTCGGTCCCGCTCTGTCCTGCTCTGACCTGCCTCGTCTTGTCTTGTTTGTCAATCACTAGAACATATGTCTGCTGAGAGCCAGATGGTACAGAACTCTAGCTACGGTATTACTGGAGGGAGGGGGAAGGGGGAGAGAAAGAGGAGAGAGCAAGAGAGAGAGAGGGGGAGAGAGAGAAGGAGGGAGGGGGAAAGGAGAGAGAAATAAATAGATGCAGTCCTTTGACTACCAGACCCACATTATCCGTGACTGTTTCTGAGTCAATCTAAACCTCCAGGAATAACACTCAGTGATGTCACCCATCTGTCTGTCTGTCTGTCTGTCTGTCTGTCTGTCTGTCTGTCGTCCTGTCTGTCTGTCTGTCTGTCTGTCTCACTGTCATGTCTGTCTCCTGATAGTCTGGTTCCTCATCTGTACTGGGTCATTATAACTGCAGTAATTAACACACCCATTTGTCCCCTTAGAATTTTTTATTTTATTTCACCTTTATTTAACCAGGTAGGCCAGATCACCTTTATTTAACCAGGTAGAGGTAGGCCAGATCACCTTTATTTAACCAGGTAGGCCAGATCACCTTTATTTAACCAGGTAGACCAGATCACCTTTATTTAACCAGGTAGACCAGATCACCTTTATTTAACCAGGTAGACCAGATCACCTTTATTTAACCAGGTAGACCAGATCACCTTTATTTAACCAGGTAGACCAGATCACCTTTATTTAACCAGGTAGACCAGATCACCTTTATTTAACCAGGTAGACCAGATCACCTTTATTTAACCAGGTAGGCTAGTTGAGAACAAGTTCCCATTTACAACTGCGACCTGGCCAAGATAAAGCAAAGCAGTGTGACAGACAACAACACAGAGTTACACATGGAGTAAACAATTAACAAGTCAATGACACAATAGAAAAAGGCATGAGGAGGTAGATAATAAATAGGCCAATATGAGGGAATATTTACAATTTAACAGATTAACACTGGAGTGATAAATGATCAGATGAACATGTGCTGGTAGAGATACTGGTGTGCAAAAGAGCAGAAAAGTAAATAAAATAAAAACAGTATGGGGATGAGGTATGTAGTTGGGTGGGCTATTTACAGATGGGCTATGTACAGCTGCAGCGATCGGTTAGCTGCTCAGATAGCAGATGTTTAAAGTTGGTGAGGGAGATAAAAGTCTCCATCTTCAGCGATTTTTGCAATTCGTTCCAGTCACAGGCAGCAGAGAACTGGAAGGAAAGGAGGCCAAATGGGGTGTTGGCTTTAGGGATGATCAGTGAGATATACCTGCTGGAGCGCGTGCTACGGGCGGGTGTTGCCATCGTGACCAGTGAACTGAGATAAGGCGGAGCTTTACCTAGCATGGACTTGTAGATGACCTGGAGCCAGTGGGTCTGGCGACGAATATGTAGCGAGGGCCAGCCGACTAGAGCATACAGGTCGTAGTGGTGGGTGGTATAAGGTGATTTAGTGACAAAACGGATGGCACTGTGATAAACTGCATCCAGTTTGCTGAGTAGAGTATTGGAAGCTATTTTGTAGATGACATCGTCGAAGTCGAGGATCGGTAGGATAGTCAGTTTTATTAGGGTAAGTTTGGCGGCGTGAGTGAAGGAGGCTTTGTTGCGAAATAGAAAGCCGATTCTAGATTTGATTTTAGATTTGAGATGTTTGATATGAGTCTGGAAGGAGAGTTTACAGTCTAGCCAGACACCTAGGTATTTATAGATGTCCACATATTCTAGGTCGGAACCATCCAGGGTGGTGATGCTAGTCGGGCGGGACACTAGAGTGGTTAGTGAGTTAGTCTTTATTAATTCCAAGTCATTAGCATGATTCAAAATGAGGCAGTACATCTCTGATAGACAGCACTATAGATAGATGGGTTCTGGATGGGTTCTGATATACAACACTATAGATAGATGGGTTCTGATATACAGCACTATAGATAAATGGTGTTCTGGATGGGTTCTGACATACAGCACTATAGGATGGGTTCTGATATACAGCACTGATATATACAGCACTATAGATAGATGGGTTCATATACTATAGATAGATGGGTTCTGATATACATATAGATATATACAACACTATAGGGTTCTGATATACAGCACTATAGATAAATGGTGTTCTGGATGGGTTCTGACATACAGCACTATAGATAGATGGGTTCTGATATACAGCACTATAGATAGATGGGTTCTGATATACAGCACTATAGATAGATGGGTTCTGATATACATCACTATAGATATATGGGTTCTGATATACAGCACTATAGATGGATGGGTTCTGATATACAGCACTATAGATAGATGGGTTCTGGATGGGTCCAATTTGTAAGTCGCTCTGGATAAGAGTGTCTGCTAAATGACTTAAATGTAATGTAATGTTCTGATATACAGAACTATAGATGGGTTCTGGATGGGTTCTGATATACAGCACTATAGATAGATGGGTTCTGATATACAGCACTATAGATAGATGGGTTCTGATATAGAACACTATAGATAGATGGGTTCTGATATACAGCACTATAGATAGATGGGTTCTGATATAGAACACTATAGATATATGGGTTCTGATATAGAACACTATAGATAGATGGGTTCTGATATACATCACTATAGATAGATGGGTTCTGGATGGGTTCTGACATACAGCACTATAGATAGATGTGTTCTGATATACAGCACTATAGATAGATGGGTTCTGATATACAGCACTATAGATAGATGGGTTCTGATATACAGCACTATAGATAGATGGGTTCTGATATACAGCACTATAGATGGATGGGTTCTGATATAGAACACTATAGATAGATGGGTTCTGATATACAGCACTATAGATAGATGGGTTCTGATATACAGCACTATAGATAAATGGTGTTCTGGATGGGTTGTGATATACATCACTATAGATATATGGGTTCTGATATACAGCACTATAGATGGATGGGTTCTGGATGGGTTCTGATATACATCACTATAGATATATGGGTTCTGATATACAGCACTATAGATGGATGGGTTCTGATATACAGCACTATAGATGGATGGGTTCTGATATACAGCACTATAGATAGATGGGTTCTGATATAGAACACTATAGATAGATGGGTTCTGATATACAGCACTATAGATAGATGGGTTCTGATATACAGCACTATAGATAGATGGGTTCTGATATACAGCACTATAGATAGATGGGTTCTGATATACAGCACTATAGATAGATGGGTTCTGGATGGGTTGTGATATACATCACTATAGATAGATGGGTTCTGATATACAGCACTATAGATAGATGGGTTCTGATATACAGCACTATAGATAGATGGGTTCTGATATACAGCACTATAGATAGATGGGTTCTGATATACAGCACTATAGATGGATGGGTTCTGGATGGGTTCTGATATACAGCACTATAGATAGATGGGTTCTGATATACAGCACTATAGATAGATGGGTTCTGATATACAGCACTATAGATAGATGGGTTCTGATATACAGCACTATAGATGGATGGGTTCTGGATGGGTTCTGATATACAGCACTATAGATAGATGGGTTCTGATATACAGCACTATAGATAGATGGGTGGGTTTCTGATATACAGCACTATAGATAGATGGGTTCTGATATACAGCACTGGATAGATAGATGGGTTCTGATGGGTTCTGATACAGCACTATAGATAGATGGGTTCTGATATACAGCACTATAGATAGATGGGTTCTGGATAGATAGTTTCTGATATACAGCACTATAGATAGATGGGTTCTGGATAGAGCACTAGAGATAGATGGGTTCTGATATACAGCACTATAGATGGATGGGTTCTGATATAGAACACTATAGATATATGGGTTCTGATATAGATAGATAGATGGGTTCTGATATACAGCACTATAGATAGATGGGTTCTGATATACAGATAGATGATGGGTGGATATACAGCACTAGAGATGGATGGGTTCTGATATAGATAGATAGATGAGGTTCTGATAGAACACTATAGATAGATGGGTTCTGATAGATAGATAGATGGGTTCTGATATACAGATAGATAGATGGGTTCTGATATACAGCACTATAGATAGATGGGTTCTGACATACAACACTATAGATAGATGGGTTCTGATATACAACACTATAGATAGATGGGTTCTGATATACAACACTATAGATAGATGGGTTCTGACATACAACACTATAGATATATGGTATTCTGGATGGCTGTGTGGCTGCTGGATAGATGGTGGGTTGGGGTGCTCAGTAGTGCATGTGTGTGTGTGTGATGTGTGTGAGTGTGTGTGTGTGTGTGTGTGTGTGTGTGTGTGTGTGTGTGTTTGTGTGTGGTGTGTGTGTGTGTGTGTGTGTAGTGTGTGTGTGTGTGTGTGTGTGTGTGTGTGTGTGTGTGTGTGTGATTTGTGTGTGTGTGTGTGTGCGCTGGAGTGGAGGGAACAAATAACATAACTGTTTTGCAAAGCCTGGGGCATGGTGCATGTTAGGTTAGGGTGGGTGGCTATAGAGGGAGGGAGGCAGAGATAGTGAAAAGAGGAGAGAGATGGAGAGAGAGATGGATAGAGAGAGAGGGATAGGAATAGCTGGAGAGAGGGAGAGAGGGAGAGCTGGATAGAGAGAGAGAGGGATAGGAAGAGCTGGATAGAGGGAGAGGGAGAGAGCTGGATAGGGAGAGGGAGAGAGCTGGATAGAGAGAGAGAGAGGGAGAGCTGGATAGAGAGAGAGGGATAGGGAGAGAGAGAGGGAGAGCTGGATAGAGAGAGAGAGGGATAGGGAGAGAGAGAGAGAGAGAGGGATAGGAGAGCTGGATAGAGAGAGAGAGAGGGAAAGCTGGATAGAGAGAGAGGGGATAGGGAGAGAGAGAGAGAGAGAAGAGCTGGATAGAGAGAGAGAGAGAGAGGAGATAGGGAGAGAGAGAGAGAGAGGAAGAGCTGGATAGAGAGAGAGAGAGAGATGGATAGAGAGAGAGAGGAGAGAGAGAGAGAGAGAGAGAGAGGGATAGGAAGAGCTGGATAGAGAGAGAGGGATAGGAAGAGCTGGATAGAGAGAGAGGGATAGGAAGAGCTGGATAGAGAGAGAGGGAGAGAGCTGGATAGGGAGAGAGCTGGATAGGGAGAGAGCTGGATAGGGAGAGAGGGAGAGCTGGATAGAGAGAGAGAGAGGGAGAGCTGGATAGAGAGAGAGAGGAGAGAGCTGGATAGAGAGAGAGGAGAGCTGGATAGAGAGAGAGAGGGAGAGAGCTGGATAGAGAGAGAGAGAGGGAGAGCTGGATAGAGAGAGAGAAAACAAATCCAATTTTGATAAACTCCCATATCTACTGGGTGAAATTCCACAGTGTGCATCACAGCAGCAAGATTTGTGACCTGTTGCCACGAGAAAAGGGCAACCAGTGAAGAACAAACACCATTGTAAATACAACCCATATTTATGCTAATTTATTTTCCATTGTATACCTTAACCATTTGTACATTGTTAAAACACTGTTTTTATATAATATGACATTTGTAATGTCTTTATTGTTTTTAAACTTCTGTATGTGTAATGTTTACTGTTCATTTTTATTGTTTCTTTCACTTTATATATTCACTTTATTTATTATATACTTCCCTTGCTTTGGCAATGTTAACACATGTTTCCCATGCCAATAAAGCCCGTGAATTGAATTGAATTGAGAGAGAGAGAGAGAGAGAGAGAGAGAGAGAGAGAGAGAGAGGAAACCTGGATAGAGAGTGAGGGAAACCTGGATAGAGAGTGAGGGAAACCTGGATAGAGAGTGGGAAACCTGGATGAGAGGAAACCTGGATAGAGAGAGAGGGAAAGCTGGATAGAGAGAGAGGGAAAGCTGGATAGAGAGAGAGAGGATGAGGGAAACCTGGATAGAGAGAGAGGGAAACCTGGATAGAGAGAGGGAAACCTGGATAGAGAGAGAGGGAAAGCTGGAGAGAGAGAGAGAGAGAGAGAGAGAGAGAGAGAGAGAGAGAGAGGAAACCTGGATAGAGAGAGAGGGAAAGCTGGATAGAGAGAGAGAGAGAGAGAGAGAGAGAGAGAGAGAGAGCGTGTTCCAGAGAGGGAAACCTAGCAGAGAGAGAGAGGGAAAGCTGGATAGAGAGAGACCCTCAGGGAAACCTGGATAGAGAGAGAGATGTTGGACCCTCAGAGGGAGCTACAGTGTTTCAGCCATGTTGGACCCTCAGTGATGTTACAGTGTTTCAGCCATGTTGGACCCTCAGTGATGTTACAGTGTTCCATGTTGGACCCTCAGTGATGCTACAGTGTTCCATGTTGGACCCTCAGTGATGTTACAGTGTTCCATGTTGGACCCTCAGTGATGTTACAGTGTTTCAGCCATGTTGGACCCTCAGTGATGTTACAGTGTTCCATGTTGGACCCTCAGTGATGCTACAGTGTTCCATGTTGGACCCTCAGTGATGTTACAGTGTTCCATGTTGGACCCTCAGTGATGTTACAGTGTTCCATGTTGGACCCTCAGTGATGCTACTGTGTTCCATGTTGGACCATCAGTGATGCTACAGTGTTCCATGTTGGACCCTCAGTGATGCTACAGTGTTCCATGTTGGACCCTCAGTGATGTTACAGTGTTTCAGCCATGTTGGACCCTCAGTGATGCTACAGTGTTCCATGTTGGACCCTCAGTGATGCTACAGTGTTCCATGTTGGACCCTCAGTGATGTTATATTGTTCCATGTTGGACCCTCAGTGATGCTACAGTGTTCCATGTTGGACCCTCAGTGATGCTACAGTGTTCCATGTTGGACCCTCAGTGATGCTACAGTGTTCCATGTTGGACCCTCAGTGATGCTACAGTGTTCCATGTTGGACCCTCAGTGATGCTACAGTGTTCCATGTTGGACCCTCAGTGATGTTACAGTGTTCCATGTTGGACCCTCAGTGATGCTACAGTGTTCCATGTTGGACCCTCAGTGATGTTACAGTGTTCCATGTTGGACCCTCATGATGCTACAGTGTTTCAGCCATGTTGGACCCTCAGTGATGCTACAGTGTTTCAGCCATGTTGGACCCTCAGTGATGTTACAGTGTTCCATGTTGGACCCTCAGTGATGTTACAGTGTTCCATGTTGGACCCTCAGTGATGTTACAGTGTTCCATGTTGGACCCTCAGTGATGCTACAGTGTTTCAGCCATGTTGGACCCTCAGTGATGTTACAGTGTTCCATGTTGGACCCTCAGTGATGTTACAGTGTTCCATGTTGGACCCTCGGTGATGCTACAGTGTTCCATGTTGGACCCTCAGTGATGTTACAGTGTTTCATGTTGGACCCTCGGTGATGCTACAGTGTTTCATGTTGGACCCTCAGTGATGTTACAGTGTTCCATGTTGGACCCTGAGTGATGCTACAGTGTTCCATGTTGGACCCTCGGTGATGCTACAGTGTTTCAGCCATGTTGGACCCTCAGTGATGTTACAGTGTTCCATGTTGGACCCTCAGTGATGCTACAGTGTTTCAGCCATGTTGGACCCTCAGTGATGTTACAGTGTTCCATGTTGGACCCTCAGTGATGTTACAGTGTTCCATGTTGGACCCTCGGTGATGCTACAGTGTTTCAGCCATGTTGGACCCTCAGTGATGTTACAGTGTTCCATGTTGGACCCTCAGTGATGTTACAGTGTTCCATGTTGGACCCTCGGTGATGCTACAGTGTTCCATGTTGGACCCTCAGTGATGTTACAGTGTTTCATGTTGGACCCTCGGTGATGCTACAGTGTTTCATGTTGGACCCTCAGTGATGTTACAGTGTTCCATGTTGGACCCTGAGTGATGCTACAGTGTTCCATGTTGGACCCTCGGTGATGCTACAGTGTTTCAGCCATGTTGGACCCTCAGTGATGTTACAGTGTTTCAGCATGTTGGACCCTCAGTGATGCTACAGTGTTCCATGTTGGACCCTCGGTGATGCTACAGTGTTCCATGTTGGACCCTCAGTGATGCTACAGTGTTCCATGTTGGACCCTCAGTGATGTTACAGTGTTCCATGTTGGACCCTCAGTGATGTTACAGTGTTCCATGTTGGACCCTCAGTGATGCTACAGTATTCCATGTTGGACCCTCAGTGATGCTACAGTGTTTCAGCCATGTTGGACCCTCAGTGATGTTACAGTGTTCCATGTTGGACCCTCAGTGATGCTACAGTGTTCCATGTTGGACCCTCAGTGATGCTACAGTGTTTCAGCCATGTTGGACCCTCAGTGATGTTACAGTGTTTCAGCCATGTTGGACCCTCAGTGATGCTACAGTGTTCCATGTTGGACCCTCGGTGATGTTACAGTGTTCCATGTTGGACCCTCAGTGATGTTACAGTGTTCCATGTTGGACCCTCAGTGATGCTACAGTGTTCCATGTTGGACCCTCGGTGATGTTACAGTGTTCCATGTTGGACCCTCAGTGATGTTACAGTGTTCCATGTTGGACCCTCAGTGATGCTACAGTGTTTCAGCCATGTTGGACCCTCAGTGATGTTACAGTGTTCCATGTTGGACCCTCAGTGATGCTACAGTGTTCCATGTTGGACCCTCAGTGATGCTACAGTGTTCCATGTTGGACCCTCAGTGATGTTACAGTGTTCCATGTTGGACCCTCAGTGATGCTACTGTGTTCCATGTTGGACCCTCAGTGATGCTACTGTGTTCCATGTTGGACCCTCAGTGATGCTCCATTAACCATTTTCTCATCAATGAAACATTTAGGGTTGGACCCTCATAAATTCCTTCTGACTCTCTACTCCGATTTCACAGTGATCTCGTCTGAGTGTTTCTGATTTCACAGCGATCTCGTCTGAGTGATGTCTGATTTCACAGCGATCTCGTCAGAGTGTGTCTGATTTCACAGCGATCTCGTCTGAGTGGACCCTCAGTCTGATTTCACAGCGATCTCGTCTGAGTGTGTCCCTCATTTCACAGCGATCTCGTCTGAGTGTGTCTGATTTCACAGCGATCTCGATCTGAGTGTGTTCCATTTCACCCTCAGCGATCTCGTCAGAGTGTGTCTGATTTCACAGCGATCTCGTCTGAGTGTGTCTGATTTCACAGCGATCTCATCTGAGTGTGTCTGATTTCACAGCGATCTCGTCTGAGTGTGTCTGATTTCACAGCGATCTCGTCTGAGTGTGTCTGATTTCACAGCGATCTCGTCTGAGTGTGTCTGATTTCACAGCGATCTCGTCTGAGTGTGTCTGATTTCACAGCGATCTCGTCTGAGTTTGTCTGATTTCACAGCGATCTCGTCTGAGTGTGTCTGATTTCACAGCGATCTCGTCTGAGTGTGTCTGATTTCACAGCGATCTCGTCTGAGTGTGTCTGATTTCACAGCGATCTCGTCTGAGTGTGTCTGATTTCACAGCGATCTCGTCTGAGTGTGTCTGATTTCATAGCGATCTCGTCTGAGTGTGTCCGATTTCACAGCGATCTCGTCTGAGTGTGTCCATATTTCACAGCGATCTCGTCTGAGTGTGTCTGATTTCACAGCGATCTCGTCTGAGTGTTTCCGATTTCACAGCGATCTCGTCTGAGTGTGTCTGATTTCACAGCGATCTCGTCTGAGTGTGTCCGATTTCACAGCGATCTCGTCTGAGTGTGTCTGATTTCACAGCGATCTCGTCTGAGTGTGTCTGATTTCACAGCGATCTCGTCTGAGTGTGTCTGATTTCACAGCGATCTCGTCTGAGTGTGTCTGATCTCACAGCGATCTCGTCTGAGTGTGTCTGATTTCACAGCGATCTCGTCTGAGTGTGTCTGATTTCACAGCGATCTCGTCTGAGTGTGTCTGATTTCATAGCGATCTCGTCTGAGTGTGTCCGATTTCACAGCGATCTCGTCTGAGTGTGTCCATATTTCACAGCGATCTCGTCTGAGTGTGTCTGATTTCACAGCGATCTCGTCTGAGTGTTTCCGATTTCACAGCGATCTCGTCTGAGTGTGTCCATATTTCACAGCGATCTCGTCTGAGTGTGTCTGATTTCACAGCGATCTCGTCTGAGTGTGTCTGATTTCACAGCGATCTCGTCTGAGTGTGTCTGATTTCACAGCGATCTCGTCTGAGTGTGTCTGATTTCACAGCGATCTCGTCTGAGTGTGTCTGATCTCACAGCGATCTCGTCTGAGTGTGTCTGATCTCACAGCGATCTCGTCTGAGTGTGTCTGATTTCACAGCGATCTCGTCTGAGTGTGTCTGATTTCACAGCGATCTCGTCTGAGTGTGTCTGATTTCACAGCGATCTCGTCTGAGTGTGTCCGATTTCACAGCGATCTCGTCTGAGTGTGTCTGATTTCACAGCGATCTCGTCTGAGTGTGTCTGATTTCACAGCGATCTCGTCTGAGTGTGTCTGATTTCACAGCGATCTCGTCTGAGTGTGCCTGAGCGCAGAATAATTCATTTACGAACGCTCAACACCCGTTAAACACGGTCGGAGTCAGTAATTATTGGCAAAAAAAAACGTCATTAAATTGAAGCCAGCAGAACAGTTACAGTCACCGACCCTCTGGATAACATGACAACAGCCTAACCAGCGCTGCCAGGGGGAGTAATGTTCAGTGAGCTGTTCTCTCATTTGTAGCTAGCAAGTTAGCCAGTTAGCTTGGGTGGCTCGGCTGCCGTTGAGGTCAGAACGCTCGGATCAACCCTACTCCTCAGCCAGAGAATCCAGTGTTCTCTCTAAACGCAGAGAGAGCAAAAAGGCTCTGAATATACAAACACCCAGAATGCTCTTTGGCACTCCAGAGTGAATTTCCAAAACGCATACTTAAAAAATCTCTATATATTTGTCTTCTTCCAAAACGAGAATCTGTTTACGAACAGGTTGGACTAAGTTTTGTAGACTTTACACTTCGAGAAAGTTTATTCATATTTTTTATTGTGTTGTTTAAAAAGAGTAGACGGCCGAATTGAGTTACCGGACATCACAGAGTAGACGTTCCCTCATGGAGTTACTGGACATCACAGAGTAGACGTTCCCTCATGGAGTTACTGGACATCACAGAGTAGACGTTCCCTCATGGAGTTACTGGACATCACAGAGTAGACGTTCCCTCATGGAGTTACTGACATCACAGAGTAGACGTTCCCCTCATGGAGTTACTGATCATCACAGAGTAGACGTTCCCCTCATGGAGTTACTGGACATCACAGAGTAGACGTTCCCTCATGGAGTTACTGGACATCACAGAGTAGACGTTCCCTCATGGAGTTACTGGACATCACAGAGTAGACGTTCCCTCATGGAGTTACTGGACATCACAGAGTAGACGTTCCCTCATGGAGTTACTGCCCATCACAGAGTAGACGTTCCCTCATGGAGTTACTAGACATCACAGAGTAGACGTTCCCCTCATGGAGTTACAGGACATCACAGAGTAGACGTTCCCTCATGGAGTTACAGGACATCACAGAGTAGACGTTCCCTCATGGAGTTACTGGACATCACAGAGTAGACGTTCCCTCATGGAGTTACTGCCCATCACAGAGTAGACGTTCCCTCATGGAGTTACTAGACATCACAGAGTAGACGTTCCCCTCATGGAGTTACTGGACATCACAGAGTAGACGTTCCCTCATGGAGTTACTGGACATCAAAGAGTAGACGTTCCCCTAATGGAGTTACTGCCCATCACAGAGTAGACGTTCCCCTCATGGAGTTACTGGACATCACAGAGTAGACGTTCCCCTCATGGAGTTACTAGACATCACAGAGTAGACGTTCCCTCATGGAGTTACTAGACATCACAGAGTAGACGTTCCCTAATGGAGTTACTGGACATCACAGAGTAGACGTTCCCCTCATGGAGTTACTGGACATCACAGAGTAGACGTTCCCCTCATGGAGTTACTAGACATCACAGAGTAGACGTTCCTTCATGGAGTTACTGGACATCACAGAGTAGACGTTCCCTCATGGAGTTACTGCCCATCACAGAGTAGACGTTCCCTCATGGAGTTACTGGACATCACAGAGTAGACGTTCCCTCATGGAGTTACTGCCCATCACAGAGTAGACGTTCCCTCATGGAGTTACTAGACATCACAGAGTAGACGTTCCCTCATGGAGATACTGATCATCACAGAGTAGACGTTCCCCTCATGGAGTTACTGATCATCACAGAGTAGACGTTCCCCTCATGGAGTTACTGATCATCACAGAGTAGACGTTCCCCTCATGGAGTTACTGGACATCACAGAGTAGACGTTCCCTCATGGAGTTACTAGACATCACAGAGTAGACGTTCCCCTCATGGAGTTACAGGACATCACAGAGTAGACGTTCCCTCATGGAGTTACAGGACATCACAGAGTAGACGTTCCCTCATGGAGTTACTGGACATCACAGAGTAGACGTTCCCTCATGGAGTTACTGGACATCACAGAGTAGACGTTCCCTCATGGAGTTACTGCCCATCACAGAGTAGACGTTCCCTCATGGAGTTACTAGACATCACAGAGTAGACGTTCCCCTCATGGAGTTACTGGACATCACAGAGTAGACGTTCCCTCATGGAGTTACTGGACATCAAAGAGTAGACGTTCCCCTAATGGAGTTACTGCCCATCACAGAGTAGACGTTCCCCTCATGGAGTTACTGGACATCACAGAGTAGACGTTCCCCTCATGGAGTTACTAGACATCACAGAGTAGACGTTCCCTCATGGAGTTACTAGACATCACAGAGTAGACGTTCCCTAATGGAGTTACTGGACATCACAGAGTAGACGTTCCCCTCATGGAGTTACTGGACATCACAGAGTAGACGTTCCCCTCATGGAGTTACTAGACATCACAGAGTAGACGTTCCTTCATGGAGTTACTGGACATCACAGAGTAGACGTTCCCTCATGGAGTTACTGCCCATCACAGAGTAGACGTTCCCTCATGGAGTTACTGGACATCACAGAGTAGACGTTCCCTCATGGAGTTACTGCCCATCACAGAGTAGACGTTCCCTCATGGAGTTACTAGACATCACAGAGTAGACGTTCCCTCATGGAGTTACTGATCATCACAGAGTAGACGTTCCCCTCATGGAGTTACTGATCATCACAGAGTAGACGTTCCCTCATGGAGTTACTGGACATCACAGAGACGTTCCTCATGGAGTTACTGGACATCACAGAGTAGACGTTCCCTCATGGAGTTACTGCCCATCACAGAGTAGACGTTCCCTCATGGAGTTACTAGACATCACAGAGTAGACGTTCCCTCATGGAGTTACTGGACATCAAAGAGTAGACGTTCCCCTAATGGAGTTACTGCCCATCACAGAGTAGACGTTCCCTCATGGAGTTACTGGACATCACAGAGTAGACGTTCCCCTCATGGAGTTACTAGACATCACAGAGTAGACGTTCCCTCATGGAGTTACTAGACATCACAGAGTAGACGTTCCATAATGGAGTTACTGGACATCACAGAGTAGACGTTCCCCTCATGGAGTTACTGGACATCAAAGAGTAGACGTTCCCTCATGGAGTTACCGGACATCAAAGAGTAGACGTTCCCTCATGGAGTTACTGAACATCACAGAGTAGACGTTCCCTAATGGAGTTACTGTTCCCTCATCACAGAGTGATGTCCAGGGAAGTTCTGAGAACGTCTAACTATTGTTCCACGGAGGTGCTGAGAACGTCTTACTATGGTTCCAGGGAGGTTCTGAGGTTCTGAGAACGTCTTACTATGGTTCCAGGGAGGTTCTGAGGTTCTGAGAACGTCTTACTATGGTTCCAGGGAGGTTCTGAGGTTCTGAGAACGTCTTACTATGGTTCCAGGGAGGTTCTGAGGTTCTGAGAACGTCTTTCTATGGTACCAGGGAGGTTCTGAGGTTCTGAGAACGTCTTTCTATGGTTCCAGGGAGGTTCTGACAACGTGTTACGATGGTTCCAGGGAGGTTCTGGGAACGTCTTACTATGGTTCCAGGGAGGTTCTGAGAACATCTTTCTATGGTTCCAGGGAGGTTCTGAGGTTCTGAGAACGTCTTACTATGGTTCCAGGGAGGTTCTGAGGTTCTGAGAACGTATAACTATGGTTCCAGGGAGGTTCTGAGGTTCTGAGAACGTCTTTCTATGGTACCAGGGAGGTTCTGAGGTTCTGAGAACGTATAACTATGGTTCCAGGGAGGTTCTGAGGTTCTGAGAACGTCTTTCTATGGTACCAGGGAGGTTCTGAGGTTCTGAGAACGTCTTTCTATGGTTCCAGGGAGGTTCTGACAATGTGTTACGATGGTTCCAGGGAGGTTCTGGGAACATCTTACTATGGTTCCAGGGAGGTTCTGAGGTTCTGAGAACGTATAACTATGGTTCCAGGGAGGTTCTGAGGTTCTGAGAACGTCTTTCTATGGTACCAGGGAGGTTCTGAGGTTCTGAGAACGTCTTTCTATGGTTCCAGGGAGGTTCTGACAACGTGTTACGATGGTTCCAGGGAGGTTCTGGGAACGTCTTACTTTGGTTCCAGGGAGGTTCTGAGAACGTCTAACTATGGTTCTAGGGAGGTTCTGAGGTTCTGAGAACGTCTTTCTATGGTTCCAGGGAGGTTCTGAGGTTCTGAGAACGTCTTACTATGGTTCCAGGGAGGTTCTGACAACGTCTTACTATGGTTCCAGGGAGGTTCTGAGAACATCTTTCTATGGTTCCAGGGAGGTTCTGAGGTTCTGAGAACGTCTTACTATGGTTCCAGGGAGGTTCTGAGAACATCTTACTATGGTTCCAGGGAGGTTCTGAGAACATCTAACTATGGTTCCAGGGAGGTTCTGAGAACATCTAACTATGGTTCCAGGGAGGTTCTGAGAACATCTTACTCTGGTTCCAGGGAGGTTCTGAGAATGTCTTACTATGGTTCCAGGGAGGTTCTGGGAACGTCTTACTTTGGTTCCAGGGAGGTTCTGAGATTGTCTTACTATGGTTCCCTGAAAGTTTTCCTGGGAGGTTTTATTAATGTTCTGAGAACAGATATTCTATGTCATTTGAAGGCTGCTGGGTCAGTGATGTTCAAACCTGTGATCTTCTGTTCTCTATTCATGGGATTAGTTCTCTGCGCCACCAACGATGGATCTAGCATCATGTCATTTAAACTCATACAAAACTGTAAACAGAACCCATTCCAAAGGAAACAAGCACTCATTATTAAGATCAAGTCTGGCCAATCAGTGGGCTCGGGCCGACACACCTGAACACTCTTTCCAAGATAGAGAGAGTTCTGTTGATGCTGAGAGTTCTGTTGACGCTGAGAGTTCTGTTAATGCTGAGAGTTCTGTTTACGCTGAGAGTTCTTAGAACAACGGAGGAAGAGTAGCGTTGCTAAGATACACACTAGTAGGGTTTTTGTTGTTGACAGATTGTGGTCTTTGGTAAAAAAAAAAAAGAGGCCTACAGCCCTGCTCTGCTTTATAAAAATGTACACTTAATACATGAGTGTTCAGCCCTGCATCAACCCTAAAATGGTTGTATTGGAAAATGAAAATGACTTCTGTTTGTTGAAATCATGCAGGAATTTCACATCCAGAGAAAGAATGAGATGTTACTACAACCAGCTATGATCCATTTCTGAGCTCCATTGTTAGAATATTTCATTACATTGCAACACACATGAGACGATACATAGAACCTGCAGCTGACCAACAGACAAACTCACTCTGAGTAACCTCTGTCTCCCATCCTCATCTCTCTTCTCCATCGGTCTCTGTTTCTCTACATCCCTCCCTCTCTCACTCCCCTTATTCCTCTCTCTCTCTCTCTCTCTCTCTCTCTCTCTCTCTCTCTCTCTCTCTTTCAATTCAATTCAAGGGGCTTTATTGGCAGGGGAAACGTGTTAACATTGCCAAAGCAAGTGAGGTAGATAATCCCTCCCTCCCTCCCTCCCCCTCCCTCCCTCTCTATCTCCCTCCCTCCCTCCCTCCTCTATCTCTCTATCTCCCTCCCTCCCTCCCTCTATCTCTCTATCTCCCTCCCTCCCTCCCTCTCTATCTCTCTATCTCCCTCCCCCCCTCTATCTCCCTCCTCCCTCCCTCCCTCCCACATGTCCTCTAGCCCACCGCCCACCACAGTTCTGCTGAAGAGGATGAGGCCGCCCCGGTCCACTTCTCTTCTCCTCTTCCCTGCCTCTCTCTCGCCTTTCCCCTGCACTACCTTTCATTCTCCCTCTCCACTTCTACTCTTTCTGGTCCTCCCATCACATTCCATGCTCTCATCTCTTCTCCCCTCCTCCCTCCTCTCTCCTCCCTCCTCTCTCCTCCCTCCTCTCTCTCTCTTCTCTCAAGCCCACACATTGTATTGTGTAACATCCAGGGAAGTGTAGATGCTGGCTGGGCTATTACTGCTGCTGTGAATCCTGCTCTGCACTAGCTCAGTAGGCTGCTTTACTGTAAGGGACAAGACCTACTCAATAATTGAGAGCTCCTCCATCTCTCATGAATGGAAAGCCGCCAGCCAGATGATCTGGGTGAAACTCGAGCCCCGTTTCCTTCTACTCCTGGCTAAGTATAGCCAAATGAAACTCTCAACAGAGGAACAACAGAACAAATAAAGGCCAAAGATTACAGAAGCATTGTGAGGCATGTCAGTGACTGTACCAAGGGAGAGACAGAGGAAGGAGAGAGAGGGAGGGAGATAGATAGAGGGGGAGAGAGGGAGGAGGGAGAGAGAGAGAGGTAGAGAGAGGGAGGGAGAGAGAGAGAGGGAGGAGGGAGAGACGGAGGAGGTAGATAGAGGGAGGGAGAGACAGAGAAGGGAGATCACAGAGGAAGGAGAAGGGAGTGGGAGGAGAGAGGGATAGGGAGACAGAAGAGAGGATAGAGAGGAGGGAGACGACTGAGGCAGGGGAGAGGGGAGAGAGAGAGAGAGGAGAGGAGAGAGCGAGAGAGAGCGAGCGAGAGAGGAGGAAGATGACAGAGGTAGAGGAGGGAGGTAGGAGAGAGAGAAAGGAGGAAGACAACAGAGGCAGAAGAGAGAGGGGAAGAGAGAGACAGGGGGAAAGACAGATGAGGTAGAGAGAGGGAGGGAGAGAGATGACAGAAGAAGGAGAGGAGAGTGGGAGGAGAGAGGGATAAAGAGAGAGAAAGAGGGAAAGGGAGAGACAGAGGAGAGGAGAGGAGAATGAAGGAAATGAAGAGGAACGATGCATTTGAGCTGTATAGTCCAGCAGACTGCACTATCACAGTAACAAGTCATATTTCATACACATTAACAACATACAAGGCAAGGAATATTTTAAACCAGTTATTCATAGTGAATGTTGAGACTGCCATGTTCAGATATTCACCAGTTATTCATAGTGAATGTTGAGACTGCCATGTTCAGATATTCACCAGTTATTCATAGTGAATGTTGAGACTGCCATGTTCAGATATTCACCAGTTATTTGAATATCAAAGATACTGTATGTACGACCAAAAACAAAAGAGAGAGAGATATATAGAAATCATAGAATGTTTATTGTAGATTACCAGCACTATAAGGACCTGTAGTGTAGTAGTGGAAGTACAGAAGCCTAAAGTACAGAAACCCAGCCTAAAGTACAGAAACCCAGTCTAAAGTACAGAATCCCAGTCTAAAGTACATAAACCCAGTCTAAAGTACAGAAACCCAGCCTAAAGTTCTATACAGAAACCCAGTCTAAAGTACAGAAACCCAGTCTAAAGTACATAAACCCAGTCTAAAGTACAGAAACCCAGCCTAAAGTTCTATACAGAAACCCAGTCTAAAGTACAGAAACCCAGTCTAAAGTACAGAAACCCAGTCTAAAGTACTATACAGAAACCCAGTCTAAAGTACATAAACCCAGTCTAAAGTACAGAAACCCAGTCTAAAGTACAGAAACCCAGTCTAAAGTACAGAAACCCAGTCTAAAGTTCTATACAGAATCCCAGCCTAAAGTACAGAAACCCAGTCTAAAGTACAGAAACCCAGTCTAAAGTACAGAATCCCAGCCTAAAGTACAGAAACCCAGTCTAAAGTACAGAAACCCAGTCTAAAGTACAGAATCCCAGTCTAGAGTACAGAATCCCAGTCTAAAGTACAGAAACCCAGTCTAAAGTACAGAAACCCAGTCTAAAGTACAGAAACCCAGTCAAAAGTACAGAGACCCAGTCTAAAGTACAGAATCCCAGTCTAAAGTACAGAAACCCAGTCTAAAGTACTATACAGAAACCCAGTCTAAAGTACAGAATCCCAGCCTAAAGTACAGAAACCCAGTCTAAAGTACAGAAACCCAGCCTAAAGTAAAGAAACCCAGTCTAAAGTACAGAAACCCAGCCTAAAGTACAGAAACCCAGTCTAAAGTACAGAAACACAGTCTAAAGTACAGAAACCCAGTCAAAAGTACAGAGACCCAGTCTAAAGTACAGAATCCCAGTCTAAAGTACAGAAACCCAGTCTAAAGTACTATACAGAAACCCAGTCTAAAGTACAGAAACCCAGTCTAAAGTACAGAAACCCAGTCTAAAGTTCTATACAGAAACCCAGTCTAAAGTACAGAAACCCAGTCTAAAGTTCTATACAGAATCCCAGTCTAAAGTACAGAAACCCAGACGAAAGTACAGAATCCCAGTCTAAAGTACATAAACCCAGTCTAAAGTACAGAAACCCAGTCTAAAGTACAGAAACCCAGTCTAAAGTACAGAGACCCAGTCTAAAGTACAGAAACCCAGTCTAAAGTACAGAATCCAAGTCTAAAGTACAGAAACCCAGTCTAAAGTACTATACAGAAACCCAGTCTAAAGTACAGAAACCCAGTCTAAAGTACAGAAACCCAGTCTAAAGTTCTATACAGAAACCCAGTCTAAAGTACAGAAACCCAGTCTAAAGTTCTATACAGAATCCCAGTCTAAAGTACAGAAACCCAGACGAAAGTACAGAATCCCAGTCTAAAGTACATAAACCCAGTCTAAAGTACAGAATCCCAGTCTAAAGTACAGAAACCCAGTCTAAAGTACTATACAGAAACCCAGCCTAAAGTAAAGAAACCCAGTCTAAAGTACAGAAACCCAGCCTAAAGTACAGAAACCCAGCCTAAAGTACAGAAACCCAGTCTAAAGTACAGAAACCCAGTCTAAAGTACAGAATCCCAGTCTAAAGTACAGAATCCCAGTCTAAAGTACAGAAACTCAGTCTAAAGTACAGAAACCCAGTCTAAAGTACAGAAACCCAGCCTAAAGTACAGAAACCCAGTCTAAAGTACAGAAACCCAGTCTAAAGTACAGAAACCCAGCCTAAAGTACAGAAACCCAGTCTAAAGTACTATACAGAAACCCAGTCTAAAGTACAGAAACCCAGTCTAAAGTACAGAAACCCAGTCTAAAGTACAGAAACCCAGTCTAAAGTTCTATACAGAAACCCAGTCTAAAGTACAGAAACCCAGTCTAAAGTACAGAAACCCAGTCTAAAGTACAGAAACTCAGCCTAAAGTACAGAAACCCAGTCTAAAGTACTATACAGAAACCCAGTCTAAAGTACATAAACCCAGTCTAAAGTACAGAAACCCAGTCTAAAGTACAGAAACCCAGTCTAAAGTTCTATACAGAATCCCAGCCTAAAGTACAGAAACCCAGTCTAAAGTACAGAAACCCAGTCTAAAGTACAGAATCCCAGCCTAAAGTACAGAAACCCAGTCTAAAGTACAGAAACCCAGTCTAAAGTACAGAAACCCAGTCTAAAGTACAGAGACCCAGTCTAAAGTACAGAGACCCAGTCTAAAGTACAGAAACCCAGTCTAAAGTACAGAAACCCAGTCTAAAGTACAGAAACCCAGTCTAAAGTACAGAAACCCAGTCTAAAGTTCTATACAGAAACCCAGTCTAAAGTACAGAAACCCAGTCTAAAGTTCTATACAGAATCCCAGTCTAAAGTACAGAAACCCAGACGAAAGTACAGAATCCCAGTCTAAAGTACATAAACCCAGTCTAAAGTACAGAAACCCAGTCTAAAGTACAGAAACCCAGTCTAAAGTACTATACAGAAACCCAGCCTAAAGTAAAGAAACCCAGTCTAAAGTACAGAAACCCAGCCTAAAGTACAGAAACCCAGCCTAAAGTACAGAAACCCAGCCTAAAGTACAGAAACCCAGTCTAAAGTACAGAATCCCAGTCTAAAGTACAGAATCCCAGTCTAAAGTACAGAAACTCAGTCTAAAGTACAGAAACCCAGTCTAAAGTACAGAAACCCAGCCTAAAGTACAGAAACCCAGTCTAAAGTACAGAAACCCAGTCTAAAGTACAGAAACCCAGTCTAAAGTACAGAAACCCAGTCTAAAGTACTATACAGAAACCCAGTCTAAAGTACAGAAACCCAGTCTAAAGTACAGAAACCCAGTCTAAAGTACAGAAACCCAGTCTAAAGTTCTATACAGAAACCCAGTCTAAAGTACAGAAACCCAGTCTAAAGTACAGAAACCCAGTCTAAAGTACTATACAGAAACCCAGTCTAAAGTACATAAACCCAGTCTAAAGTACAGAAACCCAGTCTAAAGTACAGAAACCCAGTCTAAAGTTCTATACAGAATCCCAGCCTAAAGTACAGAAACCCAGTCTAAAGTACAGAAACCCAGTCTAAAGTACAGAAACCCAGTCTAAAGTACAGAAACCCAGTCTAAAGTACAGAAACCCAGTCTAAAGTACAGAATCCCAGTCTAAAGTACAGAATCCCAGTCTAAAGTACAGAAACCCAGTCTAAAGTACAGAAACCCAGTCTAAAGTACTATACAGAAACCCAGCCTAAAGTAAAGAAACCCAGTCTAAAGTACAGAAACCCAGCCTAAAGTACAGAAACCCAGTCTAAAGTACAGAAACCCAGTCTAAAGTACAGAAACCCAGTCAAAAGTACAGAAACCCAGTCTAAAGTACAGAAACCCAGTCTAAAGTACAGAAACCCAGTCTAAAGTACTATACAGAAACCCAGTCTAAAGTACAGAAACCCAGTCTAAAGTACAGAAACCCAGTCTAAAGTTCTATACAGAAACCCAGTCTAAAGTACAGAAACCCAGTCTAAAGTTCTATACAGAATCCCAGTCTAAAGTACAGAAACCCAGACGAAAGTACAGAATCCCAGTCTAAAGTACATAAACCCAGTCTAAAGTACAGAAACCCAGTCTAAAGTACAGAAACCCAGTCTAAAGTACAGAAACCCAGTCTAAAGTACAGAGACCCAGTCTAAAGTACAGAATCCCAGTCTAAAGTACAGAAACCCAGTCTAAAGTACTATACAGAAACCCAGTCTAAAGTACAGAAACCCAGTCTAAAGTACAGAAACCCAGTCTAAAGTTCTATACAGAAACCCAGTCTAAAGTACAGAAACCCAGTCTAAAGTTCTATACAGAATCCCAGTCTAAAGTACAGAAACCCAGACGAAAGTACAGAATCCCAGTCTAAAGTACATAAACCCAGTCTAAAGTACAGAAACCCAGTCTAAAGTACAGAAACCCAGTCTAAAGTACAGAAACCCAGCCTAAAGTACAGAAACCCAGCCTAAAGTACAGAAACCCAGCCTAAAGTACAGAAACCCAGTCTAAAGTACAGAAACCCAGTCTAAAGTACAGAATCCCAGTCTAAAGTACAGAAACCCAGTCTAAAGTAGTCTAAAGTAAGAAACCCAGTCTAAAGTACAGAAACCCAGTCTAAAGTACAGAAACCCAGCCTAAAGTTCTAGAAACCCAGTCTAAAGTACAGAAACCCAGTCTAAAGTACAGAAACCCAGTCTAAAGTACTATACAGAAACCCAGCCTAAAGTAAAGAAACCCAGTCTAAAGTACAGAAACCCAGCCTAAAGTACAGAAACCCAGTCTAAAGTACAGAATCCCAGTCTAAAGTACAGAATCCCAGTCTAAAGTACAGAAGTCTAAAGTACAGAAACCCAGTCTAAAGTACAGAAACCCAGTCTAAAGTATACAGAAACCCAGTCTAAAGTACAGAAACCCAGTCTAAAGTACAGAAACCCAGTCTAAAGTACTAGAAACCCAGTCTAAAGTACAGAAACCCAGTCTAAAGTACAGAAACCCAGTCTAAAGTACAGAATCCCAGTCTAAAGTACAGAATCCCAGTCTAAAGTACAGAAACCCAGTCTAAAGTACAGAAACCCAGTCTAAAGTACAGAAACCCAGTCTAAAGTACAGAAACCCAGTCTAAAGTACAGAAACCCAGTCTAAAGTACAGAAACCCAGCCTAAAGTACAGAAACCCAGTCTAAAGTACTATACAGAAACCCAGTCTAAAGTACAGAAACCCAGTCTAAAGTACAGAATCCCAGTCTAAAGTACAGAAACCCAGTCTAAAGTACAGAAACCCAGCCTAAAGTACAGAAACCCAGTCTAAAGTACAGAAACCCAGTCTAAAGTACTAAAGTACAGAAACCCAGTCTAAACCCAGTCTAAAGTACAGAAACCCAGTCTAAAGTACAGAAACTAAAGTACAGAAACCCAGTCTAAACCCAGTCTACAGAAACCCAGTCTAAAGTACAGAAACCCAGTCTAAAGTACAGAAACCCAGCCTAAAGTACAGAAACCCAGTCTAAAGTACAGAAACCCAGTCTAAAGTACAGAATCCCAGTCTAAAGTACATAAACCCAGTCTAAAGTACATAAACCCAGTCTAAAGTACTATACAGAAACCCAGCCTAAAGTAAAGAAACCCAGTCTAAAGTACAGAAACCCAGCCTAAAGTACAGAAACCCAGCCTAAAGTACAGAAACCCAGTCTAAAGTACAGAAACCCAGTCTAAAGTACAGAAACCCAGTCTAAAGTACAGAATCCCAGTCTAAAGTACAGAAACCCAGTCTAAAGTACTATACAGAAACCCAGTCTAAAGTACAGAAACCCAGTCTAAAGTACAGAAACCCAGTCTAAAGTTCTATACAGAAACCCAGTCTAAAGTACAGAAACCCAGTCTAAAGTTCTATACAGAATCCCAGTCTAAAGTACAGAAACCCAGACGAAAGTACAGAATCCCAGTCTAAAGTACATAAACCCAGTCTAAAGTACAGAAACCCAGTCTAAAGTACAGAAACCCAGTCTAAAGTACAGAGACCCAGTCTAAAGTACAGAGACCCAGTCTAAAGTACAGAATCCCAGTCTAAAGTACAGAAACCCAGTCTAAAGTACTATACAGAAACCCAGTCTAAAGTACAGAAACCCAGTCTAAAGTACAGAAACCCAGTCTAAAGTACAGAAACCCAGTCTAAAGTACAGAAACCCAGTCTAAAGTTCTATACAGAAACCCAGTCTAAAGTACAGAAACCCAGTCTAAAGTACAGAATCCCAGTCTAAAGTACAGAAACCCAGTCTAAAGTACAGAAACCCAGTCTAAAGTACAGAAACCCAGTCTAAAGTACAGAAACCCAGTCTAAAGTACAGAAACCCAGTCTAAAGTACAGAAACCCAGTCTAAAGTACAGAAACCCAGCCTAAAGTACAGAAACCCAGTCTAAAGTACAGAAACCCAGTCTAAAGTACAGAATCCCAGTCTAAAGTACAGAAACCCAGTCTAAAGTACAGAAACCCAGTCTAAAGTACAGAAACCCAGTCTAGAGTACAGAATCCCAGTCTAAAGTACAGAAACCCAGTCTAAAGTACAGAAACCCAGTCTAAAGTACTATACAGAAACCCAGCCTAAAGTAAAGAAACCCAGTCTAAAGTACAGAAACCCAGCCTAAAGTACAGAAACCCAGTCTAAAGTACAGAAACACAGTCTAAAGTACAGAAACCCAGTCAAAAGTACAGAGACCCAGTCTAAAGTACAGAATCCCAGTCTAAAGTACAGAAACCCAGTCTAAAGTACTATACAGAAACCCAGTCTAAAGTACAGAAACCCAGTCTAAAGTACAGAAACCCAGTCTAAAGTTCTATACAGAAACCCAGTCTAAAGTACAGAAACCCAGTCTAAAGTTCTATACAGAATCCCAGTCTAAAGTACAGAAACCCAGACGAAAGTACAGAATCCCAGTCTAAAGTACATAAACCCAGTCTAAAGTACAGAAACCCAGTCTAAAGTACAGAAACCCAGTCTAAAGTACAGAGACCCAGTCTAAAGTACAGAGACCCAGTCTAAAGTACAGAATCCCAGTCTAAAGTACAGAAACCCAGTCTAAAGTACTATACAGAAACCCAGTCTAAAGTACAGAAACCCAGTCTAAAGTACAGAAACCCAGTCTAAAGTATACAGAAACCCAGCCTAAAGTACAGAAACCCAGTCTAAAGTACAGAAACCCAGTCTAAAGTAGAGAATCCCAGTCTAAAGTACATAATCCCAGTCTAAAGTACAGAAACCCAGCCTAAAGTAAAGAAACCCAGTCTAAAGTACAGAAACCCAGGCTAAAGTACAGAAACCCAGCCTAAAGTACAGAAACCCAGTCTAAAGTACAGAATCCCAGTCTAAAGTACAGAATCCCAGTCTAAAGTACAGAATCCCAGTCTAAAGTACAGAAACCCAGTCTAAAGTACAGAAACCCAGCCTAAAGTACAGAAACCCAGTCTAAAGTACAGAAACCCAGTCTAAAGTACAGAAACCCAGCCTAAAGTACAGAAACCCAGTCTAAAGTACTATACAGAAACCCAGTCTAAAGTACAGAAACCCAGTCTAAAGTACAGAAACCCAGTCTAAAGTACAGAAACCCAGTCTAAAGTTCTATACAGAAACCCAGCCTAAAGTACAGAAACCCAGTCTAAAGTACAGAAACCCAGTCTAAAGTACAGAAACCCAGTCTAAAGTACAGAAACCCAGCCTAAAGTACAGAAACCCAGTCTAAAGTACAGAAACCCAGTCTAAAGTACAGAATCCCAGTCTAAAGTACATAAACCCAGTCTAAAGTACATAAACCCAGTCTAAAGTATAGAATCCCAGTCTAAAGTACAGAAACCCAGTCTAAAGTACAGAAACCCAGTCTAAAGTAAAGAAACCCAGTCTAAAGTACTATACAGAAACCCAGTCTAAAGTACAGAAACCCAGTCTAAAGTTCTATACAGAAACCTAGTCTAAAGTACAGAAACCCAGTCTAAAGTACAGAAACCCAGCCTAAAGTACAGAAACCCAGTCAAAAGTACAGAAACCCAGCCTAAAGTACAGAGACCCAGTCTAAAGTACAGAAACCCAGCCTAAAGTTCTATACAGAAACCCAGTCTAAAGTACATAAACCCAGTCTAAAGTACTATACAGAAACCCAGTCTAAAGTACATAAACCCAGTCTAAAGTTATATACAGAAACCCAGTCTAAAGTACAGAAACCCAGTCTAAAGTTCTATACAGAATCCCAGTCTAAAGTACAGAAACCCAGTCTAAAGTACAGAAACCCAGTCTAAAGTACAGAATCCCAGTCTAAAGTACAGAATCCCAGTCTAAAGTACAGAATCCCAGTCTAAAGTACAGAAACCCAGTCTAAAGTACAGAAACCCAGTCTAAAGTACAGAAACCCAGTCTAAAGTACAGAAACCCAGTCTAAAGTACAGAAACCCAGCCTAAAGTACAGAAACCCAGTCTAAAGTTCTATACAGAAACCCAGTCTAAAGTACAGAAACCCAGTCTAAAGTTCTATACAGAAACCCAGTCTAAAGTACAGAAACCCAGTCTAAAGTACAGAAACCCAGCCTAAAGTACAGAAACCCAGTCTAAAGTACAGAAACCCAGTCTAAAGTACAGAAACCCAGTCTAAAGTTCTATACAGAAACCCAGTCTAAAGTACAGAAACCCAGTCTAAAGTTCTATACAGAAACCCAGCCTAAAGTAAAGAAAACCAGTCTAAAGTACAGAAACCCAGCCTAAAGTACAGAAACCCAGCCTAAAGTACAGAAACCCAGTCTAAAGTTCTATACAGAATCCCAGCCTAAAGTACAGAAACCCAGTCTAAAGTACAGAAACCCAGTCTAAAGTACAGAAACCCAGTCTAAAGTACAGAAACCCAGTCTAAAGTACAGAAACCCAGCCTAAAGTTCTATACAGAAACCCAGCCTAAAGTACAGAAACCCAGTCTAAAGTACAGAAACCCAGTATAAAGTACAGAATCCCAGTCTAGAGTACAGAATCCCAGTCTAAAGTACAGAAACCCAGTCTAAAGTACAGAAACCCAGCCTAAAGTACAGAAACCCAGCCTAAAGTACAGAAACCCAGTCTAAAGTACAGAAACCCAGCCTAAAGTACAGAAACCCAGTCTAAAGTACAGAAACACAGTCTAAAGTACAGAAACCCAGTCAAAAGTACAGAAACCCAGCCTAAAGTACAGAGACCCAGTCTAAAGTACAGAATCCAGGTCTAAAGTACAGAAACCCAGTCTAAAGTACTATACAGAAACCCAGTCTAAAGTACAGAAACCCAGTCTAAAGTATAGAAACCCAGTCTAAAGTACAGAATCCCAGTCTAGAGTACAGAATCCCAGTCTAAAGTACAGAAACCCAGTCTAAAGTACAGAAACCCAGCCTAAAGTACAGAAACCCAGCCTAAAGTACAGAAACCCAGTCTAAAGTACAGAAACCCAGCCTAAAGTACAGAAACCCAGTCAAAAGTACAGAAACCCAGCCTAAAGTACAGAGACCCAGTCTAAAGTACAGAATCCCAGTCTAAAGTACAGAAACCCAGTCTAAAGTACTATACAGAAACCCAGTCTAAAGTACAGAAACCCAGTCTAAAGTACAGAAACCCAGTCTAAAGTACAGAAACCCAGTCTAAAGTACAGAAACCCAGTCTAAAGTTCTATACAGAATCCCAGTCTAAAGTACAGAAACCCAGACGAAAGTACAGAATCCCAGTCTAAAGTACATAAACCCAGTCTAAAGTACAGAAACCCAGTCTAAAGTACAGAAACCCAGTCTAAAGTACAGAAACCCAGCCTAAAGTACAGAAACCCAGTCTAAAGTACAGAAACCCAGTCTAAAGTACAGAAACCCAGTCTAAAGTACAGAATCCCAGTCTAAAGTACAGAATCCCAGTCTAGAGTACAGAATCCCAGTCTAAAGTACAGAAACCCAGTCTAAAGTACAGAAACCCAGTCTAAAGTACAGAAACCCAGTCTAAAGTACAAAAACCCAGTCAAAAGTACAGAAACCCAGCCTAAAGTACAGAGACCCAGTCTAAAGTACAGAATCCCAGTCTAAAGTACAGAAACCCAGTCTAAAGTACAGAAACCCAGTCGAAAGTACTATACAGAAACCCAGTCTAAAGTACAGAAACCCAGTCTAAAGTACAGAAACCCAGTCTAAAGTTCTATACAGAAACCCAGTCTAAAGTACAGAAACCCAGTCTAAAGTTCTATACAGAAACCCAGTCTAAAGTACAGAAACCCAGTTTAAAGTTCTATACAGAATCCCAGTCTAAAGTACAGAAACCCAGACGAATGTACAGAATCCCAGTCTAAAGTACAGAAACCCAGTCTAAAGTACAGAAACCCAGTCTAAAGTACAGAAACCCAGTCTAAAGTACTATACAGAAACCCAGCCTAAAGTAAAGAAACCCAGTCTAAAGTACAGAAACCCAGCCTAAAGTACAGAAACCCAGTCTAAAGTACAGAAACCCAGCCTAGAGTACAGAAACCCAGCCTAAAGTACAGAAACCCAGTCTAAAGTACAGAAACCCAGCCTAGAGTACAGAAACCCAGTCTAAAGTACAGAAACCCAGTCTAAAGTACAGAAACCCAGTCTAAAGTACAGAAACCCAGTCTAAAGTTCTATACAGAAACCCAGTCTAAAGTACAGAAACCCAGTCTAAAGTACAGAAACCCAGTCTAAAGTACATAAACCCAGTCTAAAGTACAGAAACCCAGCCTAAAGTTCTATACAGAAACCCAGTCTAAAGTACAGAAACCCATTCTAAAGTACAGAAACCCAGTCTAAAGTACAGAAACCCAGTCTAAAGTACAGAATCCCAGTCTAAAGTACAGAAACCCAGTCTAAAGTACAGAATCCCAGTCTAGAGTACAGAATCCCAGTCTAAAGTACAGAAACCCAGTCTAAAGTACATAAACCCAGTCTAAAGTACAGAAACCCAGCCTAAAGTTCTATACAGAAACCCAGTCTAAAGTACATAAACCCAGTCTAAAGTACAGAAACCCAGTCTAAAGTACTATACAGAAACCCAGTCTAAAGTACATAAACCCAGTCTAAAGTACAGAAACCCAGTCTAAAGTACAGAAACCCAGTCTAAAGTACAGAAACCCAGTCTAAAGTTCTATACAGAATCCCAGCCTAAAGTACAGAAACCCAGTCTAAAGTACAGAAACCCAGTCTAAAGTACAGAATCCCAGTCTAAAGTACAGAAACCCAGTCTAAAGTACAGAAACCCAGTCTAAAGTTCTATACAGAATCCCAGCCTAAAGTACAGAAACCCAGTCTAAAGTACAGAATCCCAGCCTAAAGTACAGAAACCCAGTCTAAAGTACAGAAACCCAGTCTAAAGTACAGAATCCCAGTCTAGAGTACAGAATCCCAGTCTAAAGTACAGAAACCCAGTCTAAAGTACAGAAACCCAGTCTAAAGTACTATACAGAAACCCAGCCTAAAGTAAAGAAACCCAGTCTAAAGTACAGAAACCCAGCCTAAAGTACAGAAACCCAGTCTAAAGTACAGAAACCCAGTCTAAAGTACAGAAACCCAGTCTAAAGTTCTATACAGAATCCCAGTCTAAAGTACAGAAACCCAGACGAAAGTACAGAATCCCAGTCTAAAGTACATAAACCCAGTCTAAAGTACAGAAACCCAGTCTAAAGTACAGAGACCCAGTCTAAAGTACAGAGACCCAGTCTAAAGTACAGAATCCCAGTCTAAAGTACAGAAACCCAGTCTAAAGTACTATACAGAAACCCAGTCTAAAGTACAGAAACCCAGTCTAAAGTACAGAAACCCAGTCTAAAGTTCTATACAGAAACCCAGTCTAAAGTACAGAAACCCAGTCTAAAGTACAGAAACCCAGTCTAAAGTTCTATACAGAATCCCAGTCTAAAGTACAGAAACCCAGACGAATGTACAGAATCCCAGTCTAAAGTACAGAAACCCAGTCTAAAGTACAGAAACCCAGTCTAAAGTACAGAAACCCAGTCTAAAGTACTATACAGAAACCCAGCCTAAAGTAAAGAAACCAGTCTAAAGTACAGAAACCCAGCCTAAAGTACAAAAACCCAGTCTAAAGTACAGAAACCCAGCCTAGAGTACAGAAACCCAGCCTAAAGTACAGAAACCCAGTCTAAAGTACAGAAACCCAGCCTAGAGTACAGAAACCCAGTCTAAAGTACAGAAACCCAGTCTAAAGTACAGAAACCCAGTCTAAAGTACAGAAACCCAGTCTAAAGTTCTATACAGAAACCCAGTCTAAAGTACAGAAACCCAGTCTAAAGTACAGAAACCCAGTCTAAAGTACATAAACCCAGTCTAAAGTACAGAAACCCAGCCTAAAGTTCTATACAGAAACCCAGTCTAAAGTACAGAAACCCATTCTAAAGTACAGAAACCCAGTCTAAAGTACAGAAACCCAGTCTAAAGTACAGAAACCCAGTCTAAAGTACAGAATCCCAGTCTAAAGTACAGAAACCCAGTCTAAAGTACAGAATCCCAGTCTAGAGTACAGAATCCCAGTCTAAAGTACAGAAACCCAGTCTAAAGTACATAAACCCAGTCTAAAGTACAGAAACCCAGCCTAAAGTTCTATACAGAAACCCAGTCTAAAGTACATAAACCCAGTCTAAAGTACGGAAACCCAGTCTAAAGTACTATACAGAATCCCAGTCTAAAGTACAGAAACCCAGTCTAAAGTACAGAAACCCAGTCTAAAGTACAGAAACCCAGTCTAAAGTTCTATACAGAATCCCAGCCTAAAGTACAGAAACCCAGTCTAAAGTACAGAAACCCAGTCTAAAGTACAGAAACCCAGTCTAAAGTACATAAACCCAGTCTAAAGTACAGAAACCCAGTCTAAAGTACAGAAACCCAGTCTAAAGTACAGAAACCCAGTCTAAAGTACAGAAACCCAGTCTAAAGTTCTATACAGAATCCCAGCCTAAAGTACAGAAACCCAGTCTAAAGTACAGAAACCCAGTCTAAAGTACAGAATCCCAGCCTAAAGTACAGAAACCCAGTCTAAAGTACAGAATCCCAGTCTAGAGTACAGAATCCCAGTCTAAAGTACTATACAGAAACCCAGCCTAAAGTAAAGAAACCCAGTCTAAAGTACAGAAACCCAGCCTAAAGTACAGAAACCCAGTCTAAAGTACAGAAACACAGTCTAAAGTACAGAAACCCAGTCAAAAGTACAGAGACCCAGTCTAAAGTACAGAATCCCAGTCTAAAGTACAGAAACCCAGTCTAAAGTACTATACAGAAACCCAGTCTAAAGTACAGAAACCCAGTCTAAAGTACAGAAACCCAGTCTAAAGTTCTATACAGAAACCCAGTCTAAAGTACAGAAACCCAGTCTAAAGTTCTATACAGAATCCCAGTCTAAAGTAAACAGAAACCCAGTCTAAAGTACATAAACCCAGTCTAAAGTACAGAAACCCAGTCTAAAGTACAGAAACCCAGTCTAAAGTACAGAAACCCAGTCTAAAGTACAGAAACCCAGTCTAAAGTACAGAAACCCAGTCTAAAGTACAGAAACCCAGTCTAAAGTACAGAAACCCAGTCTAAAGTTCTATACAGAAACCCAGTCTAAAGTACAGAAACCCAGTCTAAAGTACAGAAACCCAGTCTAAAGTTCTATACAGAATCCCAGTCTAAAGTACAGAAACCCAGTCTAAAGTACAGAAACCCAGTCTAAAGTACAGAAACCCAGTCTAAAGTACAGAATCCCAGTCTAAAGTACAGAATCCCAGTCTAAAGTACAGAAACCCAGTCTAAAGTACAGAAACCCAGTCTAAAGTACAGAAACCCAGTCTAAAGTACAGAAACCCAGCCTAACGTACAGAAACCCAGTCTAAAGTTCTATACAGAAACCCAGTCTAAAGTACAGAAACCCAGTCTAAAGTTCTATACAGAAACCCAGTCTAAAGTACAGAAACCCAGTCTAAAGTACAGAATCCCAGTCTAAAGTACAGAAACCCAGTCTAAAGTACAGAAACCCAGTCTAAAGTTCTATACAGAATCCCAGCCTAAAGTACAGAAACCCAGTCAAAAGTACAGAAACCCAGTCTAAAGTACAGAATCCCAGTCTAAAGTACAGAAACCCAGTCTAAAGTACAGAAACCCAGCCTAAAGTTCTATACAGAAACCCAGCCTAAAGTACAGAAACCCAGTCTAAAGTACAGAAACCCAGTCTAAAGTACAGAAACCCAGTCTAAAGTACAGAATCCCAGTCTAAAGTACAGAATCCCAGTATAAAGTACAGAATCCCAGTCTAAAGTACAGAAACCCAGTCTAAAGTACAGAAACCCAGCCTAAAGTACAGAAACCCAGTCTAAAGTACAGAAACCCAGTCTAAAGTACAGAAACCCAGTCTAAAGTTCTATACAGAAACCCAGTCTAAAGTACAGAAACCCAGTCTAAAGTACTAGAAACCCAGTCTAAAGTACAAAACCAGTCTAAAGTACAGAAACCCAGCCTAAAGTACAGAAACCCAGTCTAAAGTACAGAAACCCAGTCTAAAGTTCTACAGAATCCCAGCCTAAAGTACAGAAACCCAGTCTAAAGTACAGAAACCCAGTCTAAAGTACAGAAACCCAGTCTAAAGTACAGAATCCCAGTCTAAAGTACAGAAACCCAGTCTAAAGTACAGAAACCCAGCCTAAAGTTCTATACAGAAACCCAGCCTAAAGTACAGAAACCCAGTCTAAAGTACAGAAACCCAGTCTAAAGTACAGAAACCCAGTCTAAAGTACAGAATCCCAGTCTAAAGTACAGAATCCCAGTCTAAAGTACAGAAACCCAGTCTAAAGTACAGAAACCCAGCCTAAAGTACAGAAACCCAGTCTAAAGTACAGAAACCCAGTCTAAAGTACAGAAACCCAGTCTAAAGTTCTATACAGAAACCCAGTCTAAAGTACAGAAACCCAGTCAAAAGTACAGAAACCCAGCCTAAAGTACAGAGACCCAGTCTAAAGTACAGAATCCCAGTCTAAAGTACAGAAACCCAGTCTAAAGTACTATACAGAAACCCAGTCTAAAGTACAGAAACCCAGTCTAAAGTACAGAAACCCAGTCTAAAGTACAGAATCCCAGTCTAAAGTACAGAAACCCAGTCTAAAGTACAGAAACCCAGTCTAAAGTACAGAAACCCAGCCTAAAGTACAGAAACCCAGCCTAAAGTACAGAAACCCAGTCTAAAGTACAGAAACCCAGCCTAAAGTACAGAAACCCAGTCAAAAGTACAGAAACCCAGCCTAAAGTACAGAGACCCAGTCTAAAGTACAGAATCCCAGTCTAAAGTACAGAAACCCAGTCTAAAGTACTATACAGAAACCCAGTCTAAAGTACAGAAACCCAGTCTAAAGTACAGAAACACAGTCTAAAGTTCTATACAGAAACCCAGTCTAAAGTACAGAAACCCAGTCTAAAGTTCTATACAGAATCCCAGTCTAAAGTACAGAAACCCAGTCTAAAGTTCTAAACAGAAACCCAGTCTAAAGTACAGAAACCCAGTCTAAAGTACAGAAACCCAGTCTAAAGTACAGAAACCCAGCCTAAAGTACAGAAACCCAGTTAAAGTACAGAAACCCAGTCTAAAGTTCTAAAGTACAGAAACCCAGTCTAAAGTACAGAAACCCAGTCTAAAGAATAGTCTAAAGTACAGAAACCCAGTCTAAAGTACAGAAACCCAGTCTAAAGTACAGAAACCCAGTCTAAAGTTCTACAGAAACCCAGTCAAAGTACAGAAACCCAGTCTAAAGTACAGAGACCCAGTCTAGAAGAATCCCAGTCTAAAGTACAGAAACCCAGTCTAAAGTACAGAAACCCAGTCTAAAGTACAGAAACCCAGTCTAAAGAGTAAGAAACCCAGCCTAAAGTACAGAAACCCAGTCTAAAGTACAGAAACCCAGCCTAAAGTACAGAAACCCAGTCTAAAGTACAGAAACCCAGTCCTAAAGTACAGAAACCCAGTCTAAAGTTCTATACAGAAACCCAGTCTAAAGTACAGAAAACCAGTCTAAAGTACAGAAACCCAGAACAGAAACCCAGTCTAAAGTACAGAAACCCAGTCTAAAGTTCTATACAGAAACCCAGTCTAAAGTACAGAAACCCAGTCTAAAGTACAGAAACCCAGTCTAAAGTACAGAAACCCAGTCTAAAGTACAGAATCCCAGTCTAAAGTACAGAAACCCAGTCTAAAGTACAGAAACCCAGTCTAAAGTACAGAAACCCAGTCTAAAGTACAGAAACCCAGTCTAAAGTACATAAAACCCAGTCTAAAGTACAGAAACCCAGTCTAAAGTTCTACAGAAACCCAGTCTAAAGTACTAAACAGAAACCAGTCTAAAGTACAGAAACCCAGTCTAAAGTACAGAAACCCAGTCTAAAGTACAGAAACCCAGTCTAAAGTACAGAAACCCAGTCTAAAGTACAGAAACCCAGTCTAAAGTTCTATACAGAAACCCAGCCTAAAGTACAGAAACCCAGTCTAAAGTACAGAAACCCAGTCTAAAGTACAGAAACCCAGCCTAAAGTACAGAAAACCCAGTCTAAAGTACAGAAACCCAGTCTAAAACCCAGTCTAAAGTACAGAAACCCAGTCTAAAGTACAGAATCCCAGCCTAAAGTACAGAAACCCAGTCTAAAGTACAGAATCCCAGTCTAAAGTACAGAAACCCAGTCTACAGAAACCCAGTCTAAAGTACAGAAACCCAGTCTAAAGTACAGAAACCCAGTCTAAAGTACAGAAACCCAGCCTAAAGTACAGAAACCCAGTCTAAAGTACAGAAACCCAGCCTAAAGTACAGAAACCCAGTCTAAAGTACAGAAACCCAGTCTAAAGTACAGAAACCCAGTCCTAAAGTTCTATACAGAATCCCAGTCTAAAGTACAGAAACCCAGACTAAAGTACAGAAACCCAGTCTAAAGTACATAAACCCAGTCTAAAGTACAGAAACCCAGTCTAAAGTACAGAGACCCAGTCTAAAGTACAGAAACCCAGTCTAAAGTACAGAATCCCAGTCTAAAGTACAGAAACCCAGTCTAAAGTACTATACAGAAACCCAGTCTAAAGTACAGAAACCCAGAAAACCCCCAGTCTAAAGTACAGAAACCCAGTCTAAAGTACAGAAACCCAGTCTAAAGTACTAGAAAAACCCAGCCTAAAAGTACAGAAACCCAGTCTAAAGTACAGAAACCCAGTCTAAAGTACAGAAACCCAGCCTAAAGTACAGAAACCCAGTCTAAAAGTTCTATACAGAAACCCAGCCTAAAGTACAGAAACCCAGTCTAAAGTACAGAAACCCAGTCTAAAGTACAGAAACCCAGTCTAAAGTACAGAAACCCAGTCTAAAGTACAGAAACCCAGTCAGTCAGAAACCCAGCCTAAAGTTCTATACAGAAACCCAGCCTAAAGTACAGAAACCCAGTCTAAAGTACAGAAACCCAGTATAAAGTACAGAAACCCAGTCTAAAGTACAGAAACCCAGTCTAAAGTACAGAAACCCAGTCTAAAGTACAGAAACCCAGCCTAAAGTACAGAAACCCAGCCTAAAGTACAGAAACCCAGTCTAAAGTACAGAAACCCAGTCTAAAGTACAGAAACCCAGTCTAAAGTACAGAAACCCAGTCTAAAGTACAGAAACCCAGTCTAAAAACCCAGTCTAAAGTACAGAAACCCAGTCTAAAAGTACAGAAACCCAGTCTAAAGTACAGAAACCCAGTCTAAAGTACAGAAACCCAGTCTAAAGTACAGAAACCCAGTCTAAAGTACAGAAACCCAGTCTAAAGTACAGAATCCCAGTCCAGAATCCCAGTCTAAAGTACAGAAACCCAGTCTAAAGTACAGAAACCCAGTCTAAAGTACAGAAACCCAGCCTAAAGTACAGAAACCCAGTCTAAAGTACAGAAACCCAGCCTAAAGTACAGAAACCCAGTCAAAAGTACAGAAACCCAGCCTAAAGTACAGAGACCCAGTCTAAAGTACAGAATCCCAGTCTAAAGTACAGAAACCCAGTCTAAAGTACTATACAGAAACCCAGTCTAAAGTACAGAAACCCAGTCTAAAGTACAGAAACCCAGTCTAAAGTACAGAAACCCAGTCTAAAGTACTATAAAATCCCAGTCTAAAGTACAGAAACCCAGTCTAAAGTACAGAAACCCAGTCTAAAGTACAGAAACCCAGTCTAAAGTACAGAAACCCAGTCTAAAGTAAAGAAACCCAGTAAAGTACAGAAACCCAGCCTAAAGTACAGAAACCCAGTCTAAAGTACAGAAACCCAGCCTAAAGTACAGAAACCCAGTCTAAAGTACAGAAACCCAGTCTAAAGTACAGAATCCCAGTCTACAGAAACCCAGTCTAAAGTACAGAAACCCAGTCTAAAGTAGTCTAGAAACCCAGTCTAAAGTACAGAAACCCAGTCTAAAGTACAGAAACCCAGTCTAAAGTACAGAAACCCAGTCTAAAGTACAGAAACCCAGTCTAAAGCCCTAAAAGTTCTAACCCAGTCTAAAGTACAGAAACCCAGTCTAAAGTAAAAACCCAGTCTACAGAAACCCAGTCTAAAGTACCCAGTCTAAAGTAAGTACAGAAACCCAGTCTAAAGTACAGAAACCCAGTCTAAAGTTCTATACAGAAACCCAGTCTAAAGTACAGAAACCCAGTCTAAAGTACAGAAACCAGTCTAAAGTACAGAAACCCAGTCTAAAGTACAGAAACCCAGTCCTAACAGAAACCCAGTCTAAAGTACAGAAACCCAGTCTAAAGTACAGAAACCCAGTCTAAAGTACAGAAACCCAGTCTAAAGTACAGAAACCCAGTCTAAAGTACAGAAACCCAGTCTAAAGTACTACAGAAACCCAGTCTAAAGTACAGAAACCCAGTCTAAAGTACAGAAACCCAGTCTAAAGTACAGAAACCCAGTCTAAAGTACAGAAACCCAGTCTAGAGTACAGAAACCCAGTCTAAAGTACAGAAACCCAGTCTAAAGTACAGAAACCCAGCCTAAGTTCTACAGAAACCCAGTCTAAAGTACAGAAACCCAGTCTAAAGTCCCAGTCTACAGAAACCCAGTCTAAAGTTCCTCCCATACAGAATCCCAGCCTAAAGTACACAGTCTAAACAGAAACCAGTCTAAAGTACAGAAACCCAGTCTAAAGTACATAAACAGTCTAAAGTCCCCAGTCAAAGTACAGAAACCCAGTCTAAAGTACAGAAACCCAGTCTAAAGTACAGAAACCCAGCTAAAGTACAGAAACCCAGTCTAAAGTACAGAAACCCAGTCTAAAGTACAGAAACCCAGTCTAAAGTACAGAAACCCAGTCTAAAGTACAGAAACCCAGTCTAAAGTACAGAAACCCAGTCTAAAGTTCAGTACAGAAACCCAGCTAAAGTACAGAAACCCAGTCTAAAGTACAGAATCCCAGTCTAAAGTACATAAACCCAGTCTAAAGTACAGAAACCCAGCCTAAAGTACAGAGACCCAGTCTAAAGTACATAAACCCAGTCTAAAGTACAGAAACCCAGTCTAAAGTACAGAAACCCAGCCTAAAGTACAGAAACCCAGCCTAAAGTACAGAAACCCAGCCTAAAGTACAGAAACCCAGTCTAAAGTACAGAAACCCAGTCTAAAGTACAGAAACCCAGTCTAAAGTACAGAAACCCAGTCTAAAGTACAGAAACCCAGTCTAAAGTTCTATACAGAATCCCAGTCTAAAGTACAGAAACCCAGCCTAAAGTACAGAAACCCAGTCTAAAGTACAGAAACCCAGTCTAAAGTACAGAAACCCAGTCTAAAGTACAGAAACCCAGTCTAAAGTACAGAAACCCAGTCTAAAGCATACAGAAACCCAGTCTAAAGTACAGAAACCCAGTCTAAAGTACAGAAACCCAGTCTAAAGTACAGAAACCCAGTCTAAAGTACACTAAAGTACAGAAACCCAGTCTAAAGTACAGAAACCCAGTCTAAAGTACAGAAACAGTCTAAAGTACAGAAACCCAGTCTAAAGTACAGAAACCCAGTCTAAAGTACAGAAACCCAGTCTAAAGTACAGAAACCCAGTCTAAAGTACAGAAACCCAGCCTAAAGTACAGAAAACCCAGTCTAAAGTACATAAACCCAGTCTAAGAAACCCAGTCTAAAGTTCTATAAACCCAGTCTAAAGTACAGAAACCCAGTCTAAAGTACATAAAATCCCAGTCTAAAGTACAGAAACCCAGTCTAAAGTACAGAAACCCAGTCTAAAGTACAGAAACCCAGTCTAAAGTACAGAAACCCAGTCTAAAGTACAGAATCCCAGTCTAAAAGTACAGAATCCCAGTCTAAAGTACAGAAACCCAGTCTAAAGTACAGAAACCCAGTCTAAAGTACAGAGAACCCAGTCTAAAGTACAGAAACCCAGTCTAAAGTACAGAAACCCAGTCTAAAGTACAGAAACCCAGTCTAAAGTACAGAAACCCAGTCTAAAGTACTAGAAACCCAGTCTAAAGTACAGAAACCCAGTCTAAGTACAGAAACCCAGTCTAAAGTTCTATACAGAAACCCAGTCTAAAGTACAGAAACCCAGTCTAAAGTACAGAAAAACCCAGTCTAAAGTACAGAATCCCAGTCTAAAGTACAGAAACCCAGTCTAAAGTACAGAAACCCAGTCTAAAGTTCTATACAGAATCCCAGTCTAAAGTACAGAAACCCAGTCTAAAGTACAGAAACCCAGTCTAAAGTACAGAAAACCCAGTCTAAAGTACAGAAACCCAGTCTAAAGTACAGAAACCCAGCCTAACTATACAGAAACCCAGTCTAAAGTCTAAAAGTACAGAAACCCAGTCTAAAGTACAGAAACCCAGTCTAAAGTACAGAAACCCAGTCTAAAGTACAGAAACCCAGTCTAAAGTACAGAAACCCAGTCTAAAGTACAGAAACCCAGTCTAAAGTACAGAAACCCAGTCTAAAGTACAGAAACCCAGTCTAAAGTTCTATACAGAATCCCAGTCTAAAGTACAGAAACCCAGTCAAAAGTACAGAAACCCAGTCTAAAGTACAGAAACCCAGTCTAAAGTACTAAACCCAGTCTAAAGTACAGAAACCCAGCCTAAAGTTCTACAGAAACCCAGCCTAAAGTACAGAAACCCAGTCTAAAGTACAGAAACCCAGTCTAAGTACAGAATCCCAGTCTAAAGTACAGAAACCCAGTCTAAAGTACAGAAACCCAGTCTAAAGTACAGAAACCCAGTCTAAAGTACAGAAACCCAGTCTAAAGTACAGAAACCCAGTCTAAAGTACAGAAACCCAGTCTAAAGTACAGAAACCCAGTCTAAAGTACTAGAAACCCAGTCTAAAGTTCTAGAAAAACCCAGTCTAAAGTACAGAAACCCAGTCTAAAGTACAGAAACCCAGTCTAAAGTACAGAAACCCAGTCTAAAGTACAGAAACCCAGTCAAAGTTCTATACAGAAACCCAGTCTAAAGTACAGAAACCCAGTCTAAAGTACAGAAACCCAGTCTAAAGTACAGAAACCCAGTCTAAAGTACAGAAACCCAGTCTAAAGTACAGAAACCCAGTCTAAAGTTCTATACAGAAACCCAGCCTAAAGTACAGAAACCCAGTCTAAAGTACAGAAACCCAGTCTAAAGTACAGAATCCCAGTCTAAAGTACAGAATCCCAGTCTAAAGTACAGAAACCCAGCCTAAAGTACAGAAACCAGCAGAATCCCAGTAAAGTACAGAAACCCAGCCTAAAGTACAGAAACCCAGTCTAAAGTACAGAAACCCAGCCTAAAGTACAGAAACCCAGTCTAAAGTACAGAAACCCAGTCTAAAGTACAGAAACCCAGTCAAAAGTACAGAAACCCAGTCTAAAGTACATAAAACCTCTAAAGTACAGAAACCCAGTCTAAAGTACAGAAACCCAGTCAAAGTCTAAAGAATCCCAGCCTAAAAGAAACCCAGTCTAAAGTACAGAAACCCAGTCTAAAGTACAGAAACCCAGTCTAAAGTACAGAAACCCAGTCTAAAGTACAGAAACCCAGTCTAAAGTACAGAATCCCAGTCTATACAGAAACCCAGTCTAAAGTACAGAAACCCAGTCTAAAGTACAGAGAACCCAGCCTAAAGTACAGAAACCCAGTCTAAAGTACAGAAACCCAGTCTAAAGTACAGAATCCCAGTCTAAAGTACAGAAACCCAGTCTAAAGTACAGAAACCCAGTCTAAAGTACAGAATCCCAGTCTAAAGTACAGAAACCCAGTCTAAAGTACTAGAAACCCAGCCTAAAGTACAGAAACCCAGTCTAAAGTACAGAAACACAGTCTAAAGTACAGAAACCCAGTCTAAAGTACAGAAACCAGTCTAAAGTACTATACAGAAACCCAGTCTAAAGTACAGAAACCCAGTCTAAAAGTACAGAAACCCAGTCTAAAGTACAGAAACCCAGTCAAAGTACATAAACCCAGTCTAAAGTACAGAAACCCAGTTTAAAGTTCTATACAGAAACCCAGTCTAAAGTACAGAAACCCAGTCTAAAGTTCTATACAGGGAATCCCAGTCTAAAGTACAGAAACCCAGTCTACAGAAACCCAGTCTAAAAGTACAGAAACCCAGTCTAAAGTTAGAACCCAGTCTAAGTACAGAAAACCCAGTCTAAGGTACAGAAACCCAGTCTAAAGTTCTATGCAGAATCCCAGTCTAAAGTACAGAAACCCAGTCTAAAGTACTATACAGAAACCCAGTCTAAAGTACAGAAACCCAGTCTAAAGTACAGAAACCCAGTCTAAAGTACAGAAACCCAGTCTAAAGTACAGAAACCCAGTCTAAAGTACAGAAACCCAGCCTAAAGTTCTATACAGAAACCCAGTCTAAAGTAAAACTCTATAGTACAGAAACCCAGTCTAAAGTACAGAAACCCAGTCTAAAGTACAGAAACCCAGTCTAAAGTTCCCAGCCTAAAGTACAGAAACCCAGTCTAAAGTACAGAAACCCAGTCTAAAGTACAGAACCCAGCCTAACGTACAGAAACCCAGTCTAAAGTACAGAAACCCAGTCCAGAAACCAAAAGTATACAGAAACCCAGTCTAAAGTACAGAAACAGTCTAAAGTACAGAAACCCAGTCTAAAGTACAGAAACCCAGTCTAAAGAGTTCTAAAGTTCTATACAGAATCCCAGTCTAAAGTACAGAAACCCAGTCAAAAGTACAGAAACCCAGTCTAAGTACAGAATCCCAGTCTAAAGTACAGAAACCCAGTCTAAAGTACAGAAACCCAGCCTAAAGCTCTATACAGAAACCCAGTCTAAAGTACAGAAACCCAGTCTAAAAGTACAGAAACCCAGTCTAAAGTACAGAAACCCAGTCTAAAGTACAGAATCCCAGTCTAAAGTACAGAAACCCAGTCTAAAGTACAGAAACCCAGTCTAAAGTACAGAAACCCAGCCTAAAGTACAGAACCAGTCTAAAGTACAGAAACCCAGTCTAAAGTACAGAAACCCAGCCTAAAGTACAGAAACCCAGTCTAAAGTACAGAAACCCAGTCTAAGTACAGAAACCCAGTCTAAAGTACAGAAACCAGTCTAAAGTACAGAAACCCAGTCTAAAGTACTATACAGAAACCCAGCCTAAAGTAAAGAAACCCAGTCTAAAGTACAAAACCCAGTTCTAAAGTACAGAAACCCAGTCTAAGTACAGAAACCCAGTCTAAAGTACAGAAACCCAGTCTCTGTACAGAATCCCAGGGTCTAAAGTACAGAAACCCAGCCTAAAGAAACCCAGTCTAAAGTACAGAAACCAGTCTAAAAGTAAAAACCAGTCTAAACCCAGTCTAAAGTACTATACAGAAACCCAGTCTAAAGTACAGAAACCCAGTCTAAAGTTCTATACAGAAACCCAGTCTAAAGTTCTATACAGAAACCCAGTCTAAAAGAAACCAGTCTAAAGTACAGAAACCCAGTCTAAAGAACATAAACCCAGTCTAAAGTACAGAAACCCAGTCTAAAGTTCTACAGAATCCCAGTCTAAAGTACAGAAACCCAGTCAAAAGTACAGAAACCCAGTCTAAAGTACAGAAACCCAGTCTAAAGTACAGAAACCCAGTCTAAAGTACAGAAACCCAGCCTAAAGTTCTATACAGAAACCCAGCCTAAAGTACAGAAACCCAGTCTAAAGTACAGAAACCCAGTCTAAAGTACAGAAACTCAGTCTAAAGTACAGAATCCCAGTCTAAAGTACAGAAACTCTAAAGTACAGAATCCCAGTCTAAGTACAGAAACCCCAGTCCAAAGTACTAAAGAAACCCAGTCTAAAGTACAGAAACCCAGTCTAAAGTACAGAAACCCAGTCTAAAGTACAGAAACCCAGTCTAAAGTTCTATACAGAAACCCAGTCTAAAGTACAGAAACCCAGTCTAAAGTTCTATACAGAAACCCAGTCTAAAGTAAAGAAACCCAGTCTAAAGTACAGAAACTCCAGCCTAAAGTACAGAAACCCAGCCTAAAGTACAGAAACCCAGTCTAAAGTTCACATACAGAATCCCAGCCTAAAGTACAGAAACCCAGTCTAAAGTACAGAAACCCAGTCTAAAGTACAGAAACCCAGTCTAAAGTACAGAACCCAGTCTAAAGTACAGAAACCCAGTCTAAAAGTTGAAACCCAGCCTAAAGTTCTATACAGAAACCCAGTCTAAAGTAGTAGTCTAAAGTACAGAAACCCAGTCTAAAGTACAGAATCCCAGTCTAAGTACAGAAACCCAGTCTAAAGTACAGAAACCCAGCCTAAAGTACAGAAACCCAGTCTAAAGTACAGAAACCCAGTCTAAAGTTCTAAACACAGTCTACAGAAACCCAGTCAAAGTACAGAAACCCAGTCTAAAGTACAGAAACCCAGTCTAAAGTACAGAAACCCAGTCTAAAGTACAGAAACCCAGCCTAAAGTTCTATACAGAACCCAGTCTAAAGTACAGAAACCCAGTCTAAAGTACAGAAAACCCAGTCTAAAGTACAGAAACCCAGTCTAAAGTACAGAAACCCAGTCTATAGTACAGAAACCCAGTCTAAAGTACAGAAACCCAGTCTAAAGTACAGAAACCCAGTCTAAAGTACAGAAACCCAGTCTAAAGTACAGAAACCCAGCCTAAAGTACAGAAACCCAGCCTAAAGTACTACAGAAACCCAGTCTAAAGTACAGAAACACAGTCTAAAGTACAGAAACCCAGTCTAAAAAGTACAGAAACCCAGTCCTAAGTACAGAAACCCAGTCTAAAGTACAGAATCCCAGTCTAAAGTACAGAAACCCAGTCTAAAGTACAGAAACCCAGCCTAAAGTACAGAGACCCAGTCTAAAGTACAGAATCCCAGTCTAAAGTACAGAAACCCAGTCTAAAGTACAGAAACCCAGTCTAAAGTTCTATACAGAATCCCAGTCTAAAGTACAGAAACCCAGACGAAAGTACAGAATCCCAGTCTAAAGTACATAAACCCAGTCTAAAGTACAGAAACCCAGTCTAAAGTACAGAAACCCAGCCTAAAGTACAGAAACCCAGCCTAAAGTACAGAAACCCAGTCTAAAGTACAGAAACCCAGTCTAAAGTACAGAAACCCAGTCTAAAGTTCTACAGAAACCCAGCCTAAAGTACAGAAACCAGAAACCCAAGTACAGAAACCCAGTCTAAAGTACAGAAACCCAGTCTAAAGTACAGAAACCCAGTCTAAGTTCTATACAGAAACCCAGTCTAAAGTTGCTACAGAAACCCGGTCTAAAGTACAGAAACCCAGTCTAAAGTACAGAATCCCAGTCTAAAGTACAGAAACCCAGTCTAAAGTTCTATACAGAAACCCAGTCTAAAGTACAGAAACCCAGTCTAAAGTTCTATACAGAAACCCAGTCTAAAGTACTAAAGAAACCCAGTCTAAAGTAAAGAAACCCAGTCTAAAGTACAGAAACCCAGCCTAAAGTACAGAAACCCAGTCTAAGTACAGAAACAGCCTAAAGTACAGAAACCCAGCCTAAAGTACAGAAACCCAGTCTAAAGTTCTATACAGAAACCCAGCCTAAAGAAGTACAGAAACCCAGTCTAAAGTACAGAAACCCAGTCTAAAGTACAGAAACCCAGTCTAAAGTACAGAAAACCCAGTCTAAAGTACAGAAACCCAGTCTAAAGTACAGAAACCCAGTCTAAAGTTCTATACAGAAACCCAGTCTAAAGTACAGAAACCCAGTCTAAAGTACAGAAACCCAGTCTAAAGTACAGAAACCCCAGTCTAAAGTACAGAAACCCAGTCTAAAGTACAAACCCAGTCTAAAGTACAGAAACCCAGCCTAAAGTACAGAAACCCAGTCTAAAGTACAGAAACCCAGTCTAAAGTACAGAAACACAGCCTAAAGTACAAAACCCAGTCTAAAGTACAGAAACCCAGTCTAAAGTACAGAAACCCAGTCTAAAGTACAGAAACCCAGCCTAAAGTACAGAAACCCAGTCTAAGTACAGAATCCCAGTCTAAAGTACAGAAACCCAGTCTAAAGTACTATACAGAAACCCAGTCTAAAGTACAGAAACCCAGTCTAAAGTACAGAAACCCAGTCTAAAGTACAGAAACCCAGTCTAAAGTACAGAAACCCAGTCTAAAGTACAGAATCCCAGTCTAAAGTACAGAAACCCAGTCTAAAGTACAGAATCCCAGTCTAAAGTACGAAACCCAGTCTAAAACCCAGAAACCCAGCCCTAAAGTACAGAAACCCAGTCTAAAGTACACCTAGTCTAAAGTACAGAATAGCCTAGAAGAAACCCAGTCTAAGAAACCCAGTAACAGAAACCCAGTCAAAAGTCTAGTACTGTACAGAAACCCAGCCTAAAGTAAAGAAACCCAGTCTAAAGTACAGAATCCCAGTCCAGAAACCCAGTCTAAAGTACAGAAACCCAGTCTAAAGTACAGAAACCCAGTCTAAAGACCCAGTCTAAGCACAGAATCCCAGTCTAAAGTACAGAAACCCAGTCTAAAGTACTACAGAAACCCAGTCTAAAGTACAGTCTAAAGACAGAACCCAGTCTAAAGTTCTATACAGAAACCCAGTCTAAAAGTACAGAAACCCAGTCTAAAGTACAGAAACCCAGTCTAAAGTTCTATACAGAATCCCAGTCTAAAGTACAGAAACCCAGAATCCCAGCCCAAAAAGTACAGAAACCCAGTCTAGTACAGAAAACCCAGTCTAAAGTACAGAAACCCAGTCTAAAGTACAGAAACCCAGCCTAAAGTACAGAAACCCAGTCTAAAGTTCTATACAAAACCCAGTCTAAAGTAAAACCCATTCTAAAGTACAGAAACCCAGTCTAAGTACAGAAACCCAGTCTAAAGTACAGAAACCCAGTCTAAAGTACAGAATCCCCGTCTAAAGTACAAAACCCAGTCTAAAGTACAGAAACCCAGTCTAAAGTACAGAATCCCAGTCTAAAGTACAGAAACCCAGTCTAAAGTACAGAAACCCAGTCTAAAGTACATAAACCCAGTCTAAAGTACAGAAACCCAGTCTAAAGTACAGAAACCCAGTCTAAAGTACATAAACCCAGTCTAAAAGTACAGACAGAATCCCAGTCTAAAGTACAGAAACCCAGTCTAAAGTTCTACAGAAACCCAGCCTAAAGTACAGAAACCCAGTCTAAAGTACAGAAACCCAGTCTAAAGTACAGAAACCCAGTCTAAAGTACAGAATCCCAGTCTAAAGTACAGAAACAGTCTAAAGTACAGAAACCCAGTCTAAAGTACAGAAACCCAGTCTAAAGTACAGAAACCCAGCCTAAAGAAACCCAGTCTAAAGTACAGAAACCCAGTCTAAGTTCTATACAGAATCCCAGTCTAAAAAGTACAGAAACCCAGCCTAAAGTACAGAAACCCAGTCTAAAGTACATAAACCCAGTCTAAAGTACAGAAACCCAGTCTAAAGTTCAACAGAATCCCAGCCTAAAGTACAGAAACCCAGTCTAAAGTACAGAAACCCAGTCTAAAGTACAGAAACCCAGTCTAAAGTTCTATACAGAAACCCAGTCTAAAGTACAGAAACCCAGTCAAAAGTACAGAATCCCAGTCTAAAGTACAGAATCCCAGTCTAAAGTACAAAACCCAGTCTAAAGTACAGAAACCCAGTCTAAAGTACAGAAACCCAGCCTAAAGTACAGAAACCCAGTCTAAAGTACAGAAACCCAGTCTAAAGTACAAATCCCAGTCTAAAGTACAGAGACCCAGTCTAAAGTTCTAAAGTACAGAAACCCAGTCTAAAGTACAGAAACCCAGTCTAAAGTACAGAAACAGTCTAAAGTACAGAAACCCAGTCTAAAGTACAGAAACCCAGTCTAAAGTACAGAAACCCAGTCTAAGTACAGAATCCCAGTCTAAAGTACAGAAACCCAGTCTAAAGTACAGAATCCCAGTCTAAAGTTCAGAAACCCAGTCTAAAGTACAGAAACCCAGTCAAAGTACAGAAACCCAGTCTAAAGTACAGAAACCCAGTCTAAAGTACAGAAACCCAGTCTAAAGTACAGAATCCCAGTCTAAAGTACAGAAACCCAGTCCTAAAGTACAGAAACCCAGTCTAAAGTATGAAACCCAGTCTAAAGTACAGAAACCCAGTCTAAAGTTCTATACAGAAACCCAGTCTAAAGTACAGAAACCCAGTCTAAAGTACAGAAACCCAGTCTAAAGTACTACAGAAACCCAGTCTAAAGTACAGAAACCCAGTCTAAAGTACAGAAACCCAGTCTAAAGTACAGAAACCCAGTCTAAAGTACAGAAACCCAGTCTAAAGTACAGAAACCCAGTCTAAAGTACACAAAAACCCAGTCTAAAGTTCTAGAAAACCCAGTCTAAAGTACAGAATCCCAGTCTAAAGTACAGAAACCCAGTCTAAAGTACAGAAACCCAGTCTAAAGTACAGAACCCAGTCTAAAAGTAAAGAAAACCAGTCTAAAGTACAGAAACCCAGCCTAAGTACAGAAACCCAGCCTAAAGTACAGAAACCCAGTCTAAAGTTCTATACAGAAACCCAGTCTAAAGTACAGAAACCCAGTCTAGAGTACAGAAACCCAGTCTAAAGTACCATACAGAAACCCAGCCTAAAGTAAAGAAACCCAGTCTAAAGTACAGAAACCCAGTCTAAAGTACAGAAACCCAGTCTAAAGTTCTATACAGAAACCCAGTCTAAAGTACAGAAACCCAGTCTAAAGTACAGAGACCCAGTCTAAAGTACAGAATCCCAGTCTAAAGTACAGAAACCCAGTCTAAAAAGTACTATACAGAAACCCAGTCTAAAGTACAGAAACCCAGTCTAAAGTACAGAAACCCAGCCTAAAGTTCTAAAGAAACCCAGTCTAAAGTACAGAAACCCAGCTAAAGTACAGAAACCCAGTCTAAAGTACAGAAACCCAGTCTAAAGTACAGAAACCCAGACAAATGTACAGAATCCCAGTCTAAGTACAGAGACCCAGTCTAAAGTACAGAACCCAGTCTAAAGTACAGAAACCCAGTCTAAAGTACAGAAACCCAGTCTAAAGTACAGAAACCCAGTCTAAAGTTCTATACAGAAACCCAGTCTAAAGTACAGAAACCAGTCTAAAGTACAGAAACCCAGTCTAAAGTACAGAAACCCAGTCTAAAGTACAGAAACCCAGTCTAAAGTACAGAAACCCAGTCTAAAAGTACAGAAACCCAGTCTAAAGTACAGAACCCAGTCTAAAAAGTACAGAATCCCAGTCTAAAGTACAGAAAACCCAGTCTAAAGTACATAAACCCAGTCTAAAGTTCTATACAGAATCCCAGTCTAAAGTACAGAAACCCAGTCTAAAGTACATAAACCAGCCTAACCTACAGAAAACCCAGTCTAAAGTACTATACAGAAGCCCAGTCTAAAGTACAGAAACCCAGTCTAGTACAAAGTTCTATACAGAAACCCAGTCTAAAGTTCTACAGAAACCCAGTCTAAAGTACAGAAACCCAGTCTAAAGTACAGAAACCCAGTCTAAAGTACATAAAACCTAAAGTACAGAAACTCCAGTCTAAAGTACAGAATCCCAGTCTAAAGTACAGAAACCCAGTCTAAAGTACAGAAACCCAGTCTAAAGTTCTATACAGAATCCCAGTCTAAAGTAGAAACAGTCTAATCAAGAAACCCAGTCTAAAGTACAGAATCCCAGCCTAAAGTACAGAAACCCAGTCTAAAGTACAGAAACCCAGTCTAAAGTACAGAATCCCAGTCTAGAGTACAGAATCCCAGTCTAAAGTACTATACAGAAACCCAGCCTAAAGTAAAGAAACCCAGTCTAAAAGTAAACCCAGCCTAAAAGTACCCAGTCTAAAGTACAGAAACACAGTCTAAAAATTACAGAAACAGTCAAAAGTACTTACCCCAGTCTAAAGTACATAATCCAGAAATCCAGCTAAAGTACAGAAACCCAAAGTTCCTAAATCCCAGTAAAGTACAGAAACCCAGTCTAAAGTACAGAAACCCAGTCTAAAGTACAGAATCCCAGTCTAAAGTACAAATCCCAGTCCCTAAAGTACAGAAACCCAGTCTAGAATCCCAGTCTAAAGTACAGAAACCCAGTCTAAAAGTACAGAAACCCAGTCTAAAGTTCTATACAGAATCCCAGTCCTAAAGTACAGGAAACCCAGCCTAAAGTACAGAAACCCAGTCTAAAGTTCTACAGAAACCCAGCCTAAAGTACAGAAACCCAGTCTAGTACCCAGAAACCCAGTCTAAAGTTCTACAGAAACCCAGTCTAAAGTACAGAATCCCAGTCTAAAGTACTATACAGAAACCCAGCCCCCAAAGTACAGAAACCCAGTCTAAAAGAAACCCAGTAAAGTACAGAAAACCCAGTCTAAAGTACAGAAACACAGTCTAAAGTACAGAAACCCAGTCCCAAAGTACAGAATCCCAGTCTAAAGTACAGAAACCCAGTCTAAAGTACAGAAACCCAGTCTAAATTTTAAAGTACTATACAGAATCCCAGTCTAAAGTACAGAAACCCAGTCTAAAGTACAGAAACTCAGTCTAAGTACATAAACCCAGTCTAAGTACAGAATCCCAGTCTAAAGTTCTACCCAGAAACCCAGTCTAAAGTACAGAATCCCAGTCTAAAGTTCTACAGAAACCCAGTCTAAAGTACAGAAAAACCCAGTCTAAAGTACAGAATCCCAGTCTAAAGTACAGAAACCCAGTCTAAAGTACAGAATCCAGTCTAAAGTAAGAAACCCAGTCTAAAAACTATACAGAAACCCAGTCTAAAATTACAGAAACCCAGTCTAAAGTACAGAAACCCAGTCTAAAGTTCTATACAGAAAACCCAGTCTAAAGTACAGAAACCTAGTCAAAGTACAGAAACCCAGTCTAAAGTATACAGAAACCCAGTCTAAAGTACAGAAACCCAGTCTAAAGTACAGAAACCCAGTCTAAGTTCCCTACAGAATCCCAGTCTAAAGTACAGAAGTCCAGTCTAAAGTTCCCAGTCTAAAGTACAGAAACCCAGTCTAAAGTACAGAAACCCAGTCTAAAGTACAGAAACCCAGTCTAAAGTACAGAAACCCAGTCTAAAGTTCTACAAAACCCAGTCTAAAGTACAGAAACACAGTCTAAAGTACAGAAACCCAGTCTAAATTACAGAAACCCAGTCTAAAGTACAGAAACCCAGTCTAAAGTACAGAGACTGTCTAAAGTACAGAAACCCAGTCTAAAGGTACAGAAACCCAGCCTAAAGTACTATATGAAACCCAGTCTAAAGTACAGAAACCCAGTCAAAGTACAGAAACCCAGTCTAAGTTCTCTAAAGTACAGAAAAACCCAGTCTAAAGTACAGAAACCCAGTCTAAATACAGAAACCCAGTCTAAAGTACAGAAACCCAGTCTAAAGTACAGAAACCCAGTCTAAAGTACAGAAACCCAGTCTAAAGTTCTATACAGAATCAGTATAAAGTACAGAAACCCAGTCTAAAGTACAGAAACCCAGTCTAAAGTACAGAAACCCAGTCTAAAGTACAGAAACCCAGTCTAAAAACAGAAACCCAGCCTAAAAGTACAGAAACCCAGCCTAAGTACTGAAACCCAGTCTAAATACAGAAACCCAGTCTGAAGTACAGAAACCCCAGTCTAAAGTACAGAATCCCAGTCTAGGTACAGAAATCCCAGTCTAAAGTACAGAAACCCAGTCTAAAGTACAGAAACCCAGTCTAAAGTACAGAAACCCAGTCTAAAGTACAGAAACCCAGTCTAAAGTACGAAACCCAGCCTAAAGTACAGAAACCAGTCTAAAGTTGCAGAATCCCAGTCTAAAGTACAGAAAACCCAGTCTAAAGTACAGAAAACCCAGTCTAAAGTACAGAATCCCAGTCTAAAGCACAGAAACCCAGTCTATCGAATCCAGTACAAGAAACCCAGTCTAAAGTACAGAAACCCAGTCTAAAAGTTCTACAGAAACTCAGTCTAACGTACAGAAACCCAGTCTAAAGTACTATACAGAAACAGTCTAAAGTAAAAGAAACCCAGTCTAACAGAAACTTCTAAAGTACAGAAACCCAGTCTAAAGTACAGAAACCCAGTCTAAAGTACAGAATCCCAGTCTAAAAAGTACAGAACCCAGTCTAAAGTACAGAAACCCAGTCTAAAGTTCTATACAGAATCCCAGTCTAAAGTACAGAAACCCAGTCTAAAGTACAGAAACCCAGTCTAAAGTACAGAATCCCAGTCTAAAAGTACAGAAACCCAGTCCCAAGTTCTAGAAACCCAGCCTAAAGTAAAGAAACCCAGTCTAAAGTACAGAAACCCAGTCTGTTCACAGAAACCCAGTCTAAAGTACAGAAACCCAGCCTCCCAGTCTAAAGTACAGAAACCCAGCCTAAGTACAGAATCCCAGTCTAAAGTACAGAAACCCAGCCTAGAGTACAGAAAACCCAGTCTAAAATTACAGAAACCCAGCAAGTTCAGAATCACCAGTCTAAAGTACAGAAACCCAGTCTAAAGTTCTGAAACCCAGTCTAAAGTACAGAAACCCAGTCTAAAGAAACTGGGTCTAAACAGTCCAGTCTAACAGAAACCCAGTCTAAAGTTCTATACAGAATCCCAGTCTAAAGCAGAAACAGTCTAAAAATTACCAGAAACCCAGCCTAAAGTAAAGAAACCAGTCTAGAAATTACAGAAACCCAGCCTAAAGTACAGAAACTCCAGCCTAAAGTACAGAAACCCAGTCTAAAGTTCTATACAGAATCCCAGCCTAAAGTACAGAAACCCAGTCCCAAAGTACAGAAACCCAGTCTAAAGTACAGAAACCCAGTCTAGCAATCCCAGTCTAAAGTACAGAAAACCCAGTCTAAAGTTCAGAAACAGAATCAACCCTCTATACAGAAACCCAGTCTAAGTACAGAAACCCAGTCTAAAGTACAGAACCAGTCTAAAGTACATAAATCCCAGGTCTAGAGTACAGAATCCCAGTCTAGAATTACAGATCCCAGTCTAAAGTACAGAAACCCAGCCTAAAGTACAAACCCAGCCTAAAAACCCAGTTCTATACAGAAACCAAGCCTAAAGTACAGAAACCCAGTCTAAAGTACAGAAAACACAGTCAAAGCATGAGAAACAGTCTAAGTACAGAACCCAACCTAGTAGTACAGGTTCAGTCTAAAGTGCTATACTGAAACCCAGTCTAAAGTACAGAAACCCAGTCTAGAGTACAGAATCCCAGTCTAAAGTACTACTGCAAAGCCCAGCCTAGCGCAGAAACCCAGTCTAAGGTACAGAAACCCAGCCTAAAGATACAGAATCCCAGTCTAAGGTACAGAAAGCCCAGTCTAAAGTACAGAACCCAGTCTCAAGCACAGAATCCCAGTCTAAAGTACAGAAACCCAGATCTAAAGCAGAAACCAAGTCTAAAGTACTGAAACCCAGTCTAAGTGCAGCAGTAGAGTTCTGCTGTAAACCCAGTCTAAATGTACAGAAACCCAAGTCTAAAGTACTGTACAGAAACTAAGTCTGAAAGTACAGAAACCCAGTCCTAAAGTACAGCAAACCCAGTCTAAAGTGCAGAAACCCAGTCCAAATGTACAGAACCCCAGTCTAAAGTACAGGGACCCAAGTCTCAAAGTACTGTACAGAAACCCAGTCTAAGAGGTTCTATACAGAATCCCAGTCTAAAGTACAGAAACCCAGACGAAAGTACAGAATCCCAGTCTAAAGTACATAAACCCAGTCTAAAAGTACAGAAACCCAGTCTAAAGTACAGAAACCCAGTCTAAGAAACCCAGCCTAAAGTACAGAAACCCAGTCTAGTAGTAGAACCCAGTCTAAAGTACAGAAACCCAGTCTAAAGTACAGAAACCCAACTAAAGCAAAATCCCAGTCTAGAAAGTACAGAATCCCAGTCTAAAAATACAGAAACCCAGTCTAAAGTACAGAAACCCAGTCTAAAGTACAGAAACCCAGTCAAAGTACAAAACCCAGTCAAAAGTACAGAAACAGCCTCAAGCATAGAGAAACCCAGTCTAAAAGTAACAGAATCCCAGTCTAAAGTACAGAAACCCAGTCTAAAGTACAGAAACCCAGTCGAAAGTGATACAGAAACCCAGTTCTAAAGCAAAACCCAGTCTAAAGTACAGAAACCCAGTCTAAAGTTCTATACAGAATCCAGTCTAAAGAAGTGAAACCCAGGCAATGCAGACTCAGTCCAAGATACACAGCCAGTCCGTGCAGAAACGGTCTAAAGACCTGAGACCCAGTCTAGTACAGACCAGTCTAAAGTGCAAGTCCGAGTCTGAAGCTAGAAACAGTCTAAATTGCACTATGCAAACAGTCTAAGTGCAGAAACAGTCTAAGTATAGAAACCAGTCTAAAGTTCTATGCTGACAGTCTAGTACAGAAACAGTCTAAAGTACAAACCAGTCCTAAAGTTTCTATAGAATACAGTCTGGCACAGAAACTGGTCTAAATTACAGAGCAGTCAGTACAGAATCAGTCCCAAGATACAGAATCAGTCCAGTACAGAATCAGTCTAAGTACAAACAGTCTAAAGGTACAGAAACCCAGTCTAAAGTAGAAGCCAACCTAGAAATACAGTCTAAAGTTCTATACAAGCTGATCTAAAGGCTGAAACAGTCTAAAGTTCTATGCAAGCTAGTCTAAAATTTTAAACTAGTCTAAAAATGCAGAAACCCAGTCTAAGTACAAATCTAGTCTAAAATTACAAGTAAGTCCAAAAATTACAAACTTAGTCTAAAAGTTCTATACAGACCAACTAAAATTGCAGAAACCCAGTCAAAGTACAGAAACCAGTCTAAGCCATAGAATCCCAGTCTAAAATTTTAAACCAGTCTAATTTCAAACCAACCTAAACTCTATACAGAAACCTTCGTACAAACCAGTCCAAAAAGTACCAAACCAGTCAGTGTAGAAACTCCCAGATCTAAAGTACAGAATCTAGTCCAAATTTTAAATTGGTATCAAAAATTTTCATTAAGTCTAAATTACAAACAGTCTAAAGTAGGAACCCAGTCTAAGTACAGAGACTAGTCTAAGGCACAGAATCAGTCTAAATTTCAAACTGAATTCCAAAAGAAATTTAACACAAAGCAATCTAAGTACAACTTAGTCCAGTACAAACAGTCAAAGTTCACAGAAGCAATTAAAATTTTCAAACTAGTCAAATTTTAAACCAGGTCAAGTTCTACAATCAGTCTAAAAGTACAGAAGCAGTCAAAAAGTACAGAAACCCAGTCTAAGTACAGAATCAGTCTAGTACAGAATCCCAGTCTAAAAGTACAGATCAATTAAGTGCAAACCCAGTCTAAGTACAGAAACAGGTCTAAGTGCAAACGATTAAAGTACAGAAACCTTCTGTACAAACCAGATCCAGAGTTATAGAAACAGTCTAAGTACAGAAACCAGTCTAAAGTTCTACAGAAACCAAGTCTAAAGTAGAAACAGTCTGAGTACAGAAACCCAGTCAAAGTGCAGATTAGTCTAAGGTACAGAAACCCAGTCTAAGTACAGAAACTTAGTCTAAAGTTCTATACAGAATCCCAACCCAAAATTACAAACAGTCAAAATTGCAGAAACAGTCTAAGTACGAATCGAAAGTCTAAAAGTACAAACTAATTGTGCAAACTAGCCTAAAGTTCCTGCAAACAACCTAAAACAGAAACCAGTCTAGTACAAGCTGATCTACAATTTCAAACTCAGTCTAAGTACAGAATCCAGTCAAAGTATGAATCAGTAGCAAAGTACAGGTAGTCAGGTACTGAAGCAGTCTAAAGTACAGAAACCCAATAGGCACAAACTTAGTAAAAAAAATTCAAACCCAGTCTAGGTACAGAAACCAGTCTAAAGTTCCTTACCAAACCCAGTCTAAGTACAAACAAATCTAAGTTCTATACAGAAACCCAACCCCAAGTAAGAAAACCAGTCCCAAAATTTTGAAACTTCCAACCTAAGAATTTTGAAACCCAGCCTAAATTTTCAAAACTGGTCTAAGTTCCTTACAGTCCCAACCTAAAATTGCAAACCCAGTTAAAGTGCAGCCAGTCAAGAATGCAAACCAAGTCTAAATTTTCAAATTTAGTCTAGAAATTGCAAACAGTCTAAAGTACAAACTAGCCTAAGAGGTTCTATACAGGAAACCCAACTGAGTACAGAATCCCAGTCTAAAGTACAGAAACCCAGTAAAGTACAGAATCCCAGTCTAGGAGTACAGAATCCCAGTCTAAAGTACAGAAACTCCAGTCTAAAAGTACATAAACCCAGCCTAAAGTACAGAAAACCCAGTCTAAGTACAGGAATCCCAGTCTAAAAGTGTGCAGAAACCCAGCCTAAAGTTCTATACAGAAACCCAGTCTGGTACATAAACCCAGTCTAAAGTACGGAAACCCAGTCAAAGTACTAGTACAGAAACCCAACCTAAAGTACAAAACCCAGTCTAAAGTACAGAAACCAGTCTAAAGTTCTATACAGAATCCCAGCCTAAAGTACAGAAACCAATCTAAAGTACAGAAACCCAGTCTAAAGTACAGAAACCCAGTCTAGAACAGAAACCCAGTCTAGCACAGAATCCCAGTCTATAAAGTACAGAAACCCAGTCTAAGGTACAGAAACTCCAGTCTAAAGTTCTATACAGAATCCCAGCCAAAGTACAGAAACCCAGTCTAAAGTACAGAAACCCAGTCAAAACTACAAATCCCAGCCTAAAGTACAGAAAACCCAGTCTAAAGTACAGAAACCCAGTCTAAAGTACAGAATCCCAGTCTAGAGTACAGAATCCCAGTCTAAGTACCAGAAACCCAGTCTAAAGTACAGAAAACCCAGTCTAAAGTACTATACAGAAACCCAGCCTAAAGTAAAGAAACCCAGTCTAAAGTACAGAAACCCAGCCTAAAGTACAGAAACCCAGTCTAAAGTACAGAAACACAGTCTAAAGTACCAAACCCAGTCAAAAGTACAGAGACTCCAGTCTAAGTACAGAATCCCAGTCTAAAGTACAGAAACCCAGTCTAAAGTACTATACAGAAACCAACCTAAAGTACAGAAACCCAGTCTAAAGTACAGAAAACCTGTAGTCTAAAGTTCTATACAGAAACCCAGTCTAAAAATTTTCAGAAACCCAGTCTAAAGTTCTGAAACCCAGTCTAAAGTACAGAAACCCAGACAAAGTACAGAAACCAGTCTAAAAGTACAGAAACCCAGTCTAAAGTACAGAAACCCAGTCTAAAGTACAGAAACCCAGTCTAAAGTACTATACAGAAAACCCAACCTAAAATTTTGAAACCCAGTCTAAAGTACAGAAACCCAGCCTAAAGAAAAAACCCAGTCTAAAGTACAGAACCCAGCCTAGAGTACAGAAACCCAGCCTAAAGTAAAGAACCTGTCTAAAAATTTCAAGCCCAACTAAGAGAAACAGTCTAAGAGTACAGAAACAGTCTAAGTACAGAAAACAATTAAAGAAATAGTCCCAAAGTTCTATAAATTCAGTCTAAAGTACAGAAACAGTCTAAAGTACTAGAAACCAGTCTAAAGTACATAAACCCAGTCAAAGTACAGAAACCCAGCCTAAAAGTTCTATACAGAAACCCAGTCTAAAGAACAAACCCATTCTAAAATTTTGAAACCCAGTCTAAAGTTCTACAGAAAAACCCAGTCTAAAAAGTACAAAACCCAGTCTAAAGTACAGAATCCCAGTCTAAAGTACAGAAACCCAGTCTAAATTTTACAGAATCCCAGTCTAGAGTACAGAATCCCAGTCTAAAGTACAGAAACCCAGTCTAAAGTACATAAACCCAGTCTAAAGTACAGAAACCCAGTCTAAAGTACAGAATCCCAGTCTAAAGTACAGAAACCCAGCCTAAAGTTTTTACAGAAACCAAGTCTAAAGTTCATAAACCCAGTCTATCCACGGAAACCCAGTCTAAAGTACTATACAGAAACCCCAGTCTAAAGTACATAAACCCAGTCTAAAGTACAGAAACCCAGTCTAAAGTTCTACCACAGAATCCCAGCCTAAAGTAAAACCCAGTCTAAAGTACAGAAAACCCAGTCTAAAAGTACAGAAACCAGAGTCTAAAGTAATAGAAACCCAGTCTAAAAGTACAGAATCCCAGTCTAAAGTACAGAAACCCCAGTCTAAGAAACCCAGTCCAAAGTACAGAATCCCAGCCTAAGTACAGAAACCCAGTCTAGCACAGAAACCCAGTCTAAACTACAGAATCCCAGTTCTAAAGTACAGAAACCCAGTCTAAAGTACAGAAACCCAGTCTAAAGTACAGAATCCCAGTCTAGAGTACAGAATCCCAGTCTAAAGTACAGAAACCCAGTCTAAAGTACAGAAACCTAGTCTAAAGTACTATACAGAAACCCAGTCTAAAGTAAAGAAACCCCAGTCTAAAGTACAGAAAACCTAAGTACAGAAACCCAGTCTAAAGTACAGAAACACAGTCTAAAGTACAGAAACCCAGTCAAAGTACAGACCCAGTCTAAAGTACAGAATCCTAGGTACAGAAACCCAGTCAAAGTACTGGTACAGAAACCCAGTCTCAAAGTACAGAAACCCAGTCTAAAGGCAGAAAACCCAGTCTAAAAGCCCTATACAGAAACCCAGTCTAAAAGTACAGAAACCCAGTCTAAGTACAGAAGAACAGTCTAAGTTCTATAGAAACCAGACGAAAGTACAGAATCCCAGTCTAAAGTACATAAACCCAGTCTAAAGTTCCTAGAAAACAGTCTAAAGTACAGAGACCTAAAGCCTAAAGTACAGAGACCCAGTCTAAAATTACAAAATCCCAGTCTAAAGTACAGAAACCCAGTCTAAAGTACTATACAGAAACCCAGTCTAAAGTACAGAAACCCAGTCTAAAGTACAGAAACCCAGTCTAAAGTTCTATACAGAAACCCAGTCTAAAGTACAGAAACCCATTCTAAAGTTCAAAAGAAATCCCAGTCTAAAAGTACAGAAACCTCTAAAGAGTACAGAAACCCAGTCTAAAGTACATAAACCCAGTCTAAGTACAGAAACCCAGTCTAAAGTAAACCCAGTCTAAAGTACAAGAAACCCAGCCTAAAGTACAGAAACCCAAACAAAGTACAGAAACCCAGCCTAAAGTACAGAAACCCAGCCTAAAGTTCTAGAAACAGTCTAAAGTACTATACAGTCTAAATGCAGTCTAAAGTACTAGAAACCCAGTCTAAAGTACCAGAAACCTGGTCTAAAGTTCAGAAACCCAGTCCAAAGTTCTATACAGAAACCCAGTCTAAAGTACAGAAACCCAGTCTAAAGTTCTATACAGAATCCCAGCCCAAGTACAGAAACCCAGTCTAAAGTACAGAAACCCAGTCTAAAGTACAGAATCCCAGTCTAAAGTACAGAAAACCCAGTCTAAAGTACAAACAAGCCTAAAGTACAGAAACCCAGTCTAAGTACAGAAACAGAGTCTAAAAGTACAGAATCCCAGTCCCCAAGTACATAAACCCAGTCTAAAGTACACAAACAAGTCTAAGTACATAAACCCAGTCTAAAGCACTGCATACAGAAACCCAGCCTAAAGTAAAGAAACGCAGTCTAAAGTTCTAGAAACCCCAGCCTAAAGTACAGAAACTCCAGCCTAAAGTACAGAAACCCAGTCTAAAGTACAGAATCCCAGTCTAAAGTACAGAATCCCAGTCAAAGTAAACAGTCTAAAGTACAGAAACCCAGTCTAAAGTAAAGAAACCCAGTCTAAAGTACTACAGAAACCCAGTCTAAAGTACAGAAACCCAGTCAAAAGTACAGAAACTCCAGTCTAAAGTTCTATACAGAAACCTAGTCTAAAGTACAGAAACCCAGTCTAAAGTACATAAACCCAGTCTAAAGTACATAAACCCAGTCTAAAGTACAGAAACCCAGCCTAAAGTTCTATACAGAAACCAGTCTAAAGTACATAAACCCAGTCTAAAAACTATACAGAAACCCAGTCTAAAGTTCATAAACTCCAGTCTAAAGTTATATACAGAAACCCAGTCTAGTACAGAAACCCAGTCTAAAGTTCTATACAGAATCCCAGTCTAAAGTACAGAAACCCAGTCTAAAGTACAGAAACCCAGTCTAAAGTACAGAATCCCAGTCTAAAAGTACAACCCAGTTAACAGAATCCCAGTCTAAAGTACAGAAACCCAGTCTAAAGTACAGAAAACAGTCTAGGTACAGAAAACCCAGCCTGAACTGCAGAAACAGTCTAAGTTCTATAAGAAACCCAGTCTAAATACAGAAACCCAGTCTAAAAGTTCTATACAGAACCCAGTCTAAGTACAGAAACCCAGTCTAAAGTACAGAAACCCAGTCTAAAGTACAGAATCCCAGTCTAGTACAGAAACCCAGTCCCAAAAATACAGAAAACCCAGTCTAAAGTTCTATACAGAATCCCAGCCTAAAGTACAGAAACTAGTCAAAAGTACAGAAACCCAGTCTAAAGTAATAGAATCCCAGTCTAAAGTACAGAAACCCCAGTCTAAAGTACAGAAACCCAGCCTAACGTCCTATACAGAAAACCCAGTCTAAAGTACAGAAACCCAGTCTAACAGAAACCCAGATCTAAAGTACAGAAACCCAGTCTAAAGTACAGAATCCCAGTCTAAAGTACAGAATCCCAAGAATTACAAACCCAGTCTAAAGTACTGAAACCCAGTCTAAAGTACAGAATCCCAGCCTAAAGTACAGAAACCCAGTCTAGTACAGAAACCCAACCTAAAGTACAGAACCCCAGTCTAAAGTTCTATACAGAAACCCAGTCTAAAGTACAGAAAACCCAGTCTAAAGTACAGAAACCCAGCCTAAAGTAAAGAAAACCAGTCAAAGTGTACAGAAAACCCAGCCTTAAAAGTACAGAACCAGCCTAAAGTACAGAAACCCAGTCTGTTCTATACAGAATCCCAGTCCCAAAGTACAGAAACCCAGTCTAAGTACAATCCCAGTCTAAAGTACAGAAACCCAGTCTAAAGTACAGAAAACCCAGTCTAAAGTACAGAAACCCAGTCAAAGTTCTATACAGAAACCCAGCCTAAAGTAAAGAAACCAGTCTAAAGTACAGAAACCCAGCCTAAAGTACAAAAACCCAGTCTAAAACAGAAACCCAGCCTAGAGTACAGAAACCCAGCCTAAAGTACAGAAACCCAGTCTAAAGTACAGAAACCCAGCCTAGAGTACAGAAAACCCAGTCTAAGTTCAGAAACCCAGTCTAAAGTACAGAAACCCATTCTAAAGGTACAGAAACCCAGTCTAAAGTTCTATACAGAAACCCAGTCTAAAGTACAGAAACCCAGTCTAAATTACAGAAACCCAGTCTAAAGTACATAAACCCAGTCTAAAAGTACAGAAAACCCAGCCTAAAGTTCTATACAGAAACCCAGTCTAAAGTACAGAAACCCATTCTAAAGTACAGAAACCCAGTCTAAAGTACAGAAACCCAGTTCTAAAGTACAGAAACTCCAGTCTAAAGTACAGAATCCCAGTCCAAAGTACAGAAACCCAGTCTAAAGTACAGAATCCCAGTCTAGAGTACAGAATCCCAGTCTAAAGTACAGAAAACCCAGTCCCTAAACCCAGTCTAAAGTACAGAAACCCAGTCTAAAGTACAGAATCCCAGTCTAAAGTGAACCCAGCCTAAAGTTCCCATGAAACCAGTCCTAAAGTATACATAAACCCAGTCTAAAGTACGGAACCAGTCTAAGTACTAGACAGAAAACCCAGTCTAAAGTACATAAACCCAGTCTAAAGTACAGAAACCCAGTCTAAAGTTCTATACAGAATCCCAGCCTAAAGTACAGAAACCCAGTCTAAATTTTGAAACTAGTCTAAAGTACAGAAACCCAGTCTAAAGTACAGAAACCTGTCTAAAGTACAGAATCCCCAGTCTAAAGTAATTTTCCCAGAAAAACCCAGTCTAAAGTACAGAAAACCCAGTCTAAAGTTCTATACAGAATCCCAGCCTAAAGTACAGAAACTAGTCTAAAGTACAGAAACCCAGTCTAAACTACAGAATCCCAGCCTAAAGTACAGAAACCCAGTCTAAAGTACAGAAACCTAGTCCAAAGTACAGAACTCTGAAACCAGTCTAGAGTACAGAATCCCCAGTCTAAAGTACAGAAACTGGTCTAAAGTGCAAAACAGTCTAAAGTTCTAAAGTACTATACAGAAACCCAGTCCCCAAAGTAAAGAAACCCAGTCTAAAGTACAGAACCAGTCCTGGTAAGAAACCCAGTCCAAAGTACAGAAACACAGTCTAAAAGTACAAAACCCAGTCAAAAGTACAGAGACCCAGTCTAAAGTACAGAATCCCAGTCTAAAGTTCTACAGAAACCCAGTCTAAAGTCTATACAGAAACCCAGTCTAAAGTACAGAAACCCAGTCTAAAGTACAGAAACCCAGTCTAAAGTTCTATACAGAAACCCAGTCTAGGTACAGAAACTCCAGTCTAAAGTTCTATACAGAAACCCAACCTAAAGTACAGAAACCCAGACCAAGTACAGAATCCCAGTCTAAAGTACAAAACCCAGTCTAAAGTACAGAAACCCAGTCTAAAGTACAGAGACCCAGTCAAACAGAGGAGAGTCTAAAGCAGTACAGAATCCCATTAAAGTACAGAAACTAGTCTAAGAAGTATATACAGAAACTGATCTAAAGTACAGAAACTTAAATAAAAAGTACAGAAGCCAGTCTAAGTTCTATACAGAAGCCAGTCTAAACCAGTCTAAAGTTCTATACAAGTCAATTAAAAATTTTAGAAACCCAGACAGAAAGTACAGAATCAGAGATCTAAAATTTTATAACCAATTAGATACCAAACAGTCTAAGTACAGGGCCAGTCTAAAATTACAGAATTTAGTCAAAGTACAAATCAGTCTAAGTACAGAAGCAATTAAAGTACTATACAAGGAAGCTTAAGTCTAAAATTTTTGAAACCCAGTCTAAAGTGCAAACAGTCTAAAAGTTCTATACAGAAACCCAGTCTAAGTGCAAACCCAGTCACAAATTTTAGAAACCAGTCTAAGTTCTATCACAGATCCCAGTCTAAAATTTTCAAACAGTCTAAGTACAGAAACGATTAAAGTACGAATCCCAGTCCCCAAAGTACAGAAACCCAGTCTAAAGTACAGAAAACAAGTCTAAAGTACAGAAACCCAGTCTAGCAAGCAGAATCAGTCTAAAGTACAGAAAACCCAGCTACAGAAACTCAGTCTAAAGTTTCTATACAGAATCCCAGCCTAAAGTACAGAAACCCAGTCTAAAGTACAGAAACCCAGTCTAAAACTACAGAATCCCAGCCTAAATACAGAAACCAGTCTAAAGTACAGAAACCCAGTCTAAAGTACAGAATCCCAGTCTAGAGTACAGAATCCCAGTCTAAAGTTCTACAGAAACCCAGTCTAAAGTACAGAAACCCAGTCTAAGTACTATACAGAAACCCAGTCTAAAGAAGAAACCAGTCCCCAAGAAATTTGAAACCCAGCCTAAAGTCAGAAACCCAGTCTAAAGTACAGAAACACAGTCTAAAGTACAGAAACCCAGTCAAAAGTACAGAGACCCAGTCAAAAGTACAGAATCCCAGTCTAAAGCACAGAAAACCCAGTCTAAAGTACTATACAGAAACCTGTAGTCTATGACGGTGAAACCCAGTCTAAAGTACAGAAACCCAGTCTAAAGTTCTATACAGAAACCCAGTCTAAAGTACAGAAACCCAGTCTAAAGTACTATAAGAATCCCAGTCTAAAGTACAGAAACCCAGACCTAAGTACAGAACCCAGTCTAAAGTACATAAACCCAGTCTAAAGTACAGAAACCCAGTCTAAAGTTCTACAGAGACCCAGTCAAAAAGTACAGAGACCCAGTCTAAAAGTACAGAATCCCAGTCTAAAGTACAGAAAACCCAGTCTAAAGTACTATACAGAAAAACCCAGTCTAGCACAGAAACCCAGTCTAAAGTACAGAAACCCAGTCTAAAGTTCTATACAGAAACCCAGTCTAAAGTACAGAAACCCAGTCTAAAGTTCTATACAGAATCCAGTCCTAAAGTACAGAAATCACTAAAGTACAGAATCCCAGTCTAAAGTACAGAAACTAGTCCTAGTACAAACTAGTCTAAAAGTGCACAGAAACCAGTCTAAAGTACTATACAGAAACCCAGCCTAAAGTTCTAGCAAACCCAGCCTAAAGTACAGAAACCCAGCCTATACAGAAACCCAGCCTAAAGTACAGAAACCCAGTCTAAGTACTATACAGAAACGCAGTCTAAAGTACAGAAACCCAGTCTAAAGTACAGAAACCCAGTCTAAGAGTACAGAAACCCAGTCTAAAGTTCTATACAGAAACCCAGTCTAAAAACCCAGTCTAAAGTTCTATACAGAATCCCAGCCTAAAGTACAGAAACCCAGTCTAAAGTACAGAAACCCAGTCAAAGTACAGAACCCCAGTCTAAAGTCAGAAACCCAGTCTAAAGTACAGAAACCCAGCCTAAAGTACAGAAACCCAGTTCTAAAGTACAGAAACCCAGTCTAAAGTACAGAATCCCAGTCTAGAATTACATAAACCCAGTCTAAAGTACATAAACCCAGTCTAAAGTACATAAACCCAGTCTAAAGTACTATACAGAAACCCAGCCTAAAGTAAAGAAACCCAGTCTAAAGTACAGAATCCCAGTATAGAACCCAGCCTAAAGTACAGAAACTCCAGTCTAAAGTACAGAATCCCAGTCTAAAGTACAGAATCCCAGTCTAAAAATACAGAAACACAGTCTAAAGTACAGAAACCCAGTCTAAAGTAAAGAAACCTAGTCTAGAAAAGTTCTACAGAAACCCAGTCTAAAGTACAGAAACCCAGTCCTAAAGTTCTATACAGAAACCTAGTCTAAAGTACAGAAAACCAGTCTAAAGTACATAAACCCAGTCTAAAGTACATAAAACCCAGTCTAAAGTACAGAAACCTGTCTAAAGTTCTATACAGAAACCCAGTCTAAAGTACATAAACCCAGTCTAAAGTACTATACAGAAAAACCCCAGTCTAAAGTACATAAACCCAGTCTGTTATATACAGAAACCCAGTCAAAAGTACCCAGAAACCCAGTCTAAAGTTCTATACAGAACCAGCCTAAAGTTCAGAAACCCAGTCTAAAGTACAGAAACCCAGTCTAAAGTACAGAATCCCAGTCTAAAGTACAGAATCCAGTCTAAAGGCACAGAATCCCAGTCTAAAGTACAGAAACCCAGTCTAAAGTACAGAAACCCAGTCTAAAGTACAGAAACCCAGCCTAACGCACAGAAAAACCCAGTCTAAAGTTCCCATACAGAAACCCAGTCTAAAGTACAGAAACTAGTCTAAAGTTCTATACAGAAACCCAGTCTAAAGTACAGAAACCCAGTCAAAGTACAGAAACCAGTCTAAGTACAGAATCCCAGTCTAAAGTACAGAAACCAGGTCTAGACCACAGAAACCCAGTCTAAAGTTCTATACAAAACCCAGCCTAAAGTACAGAAACCCAGTCAAAGCAGAAACCCAGTCTAAAGTACAGAATCCCAGTCTAAAGTACAGAAACCAAAGTCTGTAGTACAGAACCCAGCCTAAAGTACAGAAACCCAGCCTAAAGTACAAAACTCCAGTAAAGTACAGAAACCCAGTCTAAAGTACAGAAACTAACCTAAAGTACACAAACCCAGTCAAAGTGTGCAGAACTCAACTAGAATTACAGAATCCCAGCTAAGCACTGAAACCCAGTCTAAAAACCCAGCTCAAAGTACATAAAACCCAGTCTAAAGTACAGAAACCAGTCTAAAGTACAGAAACTCAGTCCCTAAGTTCTATACAGAAAACCCAGTCTAAGTACAAGAAGCAATTCACGTTCTGCAAAATAGTCTGGTACAAACAGGCAGTACCAGAATCCCAGTCTAAAATTTTACCAAACCAGTCTAAGACACAGAAACAAGTCAAGAACATGACAGTCTAAAGTACGAAACAGCTAAAGTGCAAACTTATATAAGTGCAGCCCAGTCTAAAATTACAGGCAAGTCTAGGTACAGAAACCCAGTCTAAAGTACAGATGATCTGGTACAGGAGTAGTCTAAGTGCAAGCCCAATTATAAGTACAGAAACCAGTCTAAAGTACAGAAACTTAGTTAAGATGCATGGTCAAAATTGCAAGAAACCAACCTAAATTGCGAGACGTCTAAGTACAAGTCCCAGTCTAAAGGCCTGAAACGAAGTCTAAAGTACAGAAGCAGTCGAAGGTACTATGCAAACCCAGTCTAAGTGCAAACAGTGGTACAGAAAACCCAGTCTAAGGTTCTATAAGAAACCAAGATAAAAATTTGCAAGCTTGATCTAAGTTCACAAAACCAGATCATTTCAAACGGTTAAAAAGTTCTGCAAGTCAGTCTAAGTGCAGCTTAGGCAAATCTTTCAAATCAGTCTGGTACAAGCAGGTCTAAGTACAAACCCAGTCTGAATTATAAACAGTCTAAGTGCTATGCAGAAACTAACCTAAAGTAAAAAGCAAATTAAGAATATGAAGCAACCTAGTACAAACAGTCTAAAGATGTTGACCAGCCACAGAACATGACCAACTAAATTACCATTGGTCAAGTACGACCAACAAATTACGAAGCAGTCTAAATGCAGAAACTACAGTCTAGTACGTGAGTCAAGTTCTATGCAAACCCAGTCTAAAAGTGAAGCCAATTCGTGATAAACAGTCTAAAATTTACTAAGCCAATTAAATTGAAAACCCAACCTAAAGTTCTATGCTCAAATGATCCTAAAAGTGCAAACCCAATCTCCCAAAGTGCAAACCCAATTAAAGTGCTGACCAGGTCTAAAGTACAGAATCCCAGTCTAAATTACAGAAGCAAGTGCAAAGAAGTACAGAATCCCAGTCTAGGTACAGAATCTAAGTCTAAAGGTACAGAAACCCAGTCTAAAAATTTGCACCAACACGTCTAAGGTATGAAACTCCAGCCTAGTTCCTATGCAAAACTGGTCTAAAAATTTTTATAAATGGTCTAAAAGTGCAGAAACAGTCCTAAAATTACTATGCAAGCCAGTCTAAATTTTATAAACTGATCTAAATTTCAGAAGCAATTAAAAAGTACACTGACCAATTAAGTACAGAAACCCAGTCTAAAAGTTCCTATACAGAATCCCAACCTAAAGTACAGAAGCAGGTCTAAGGCTGAAACTGATTCTAAAGTACCAGAATCCCAGTCTAAGTGCAGGAAACTGGTCAGAGCACAGAAACTGATAAAGTTCTATACAGAATCCAACCTAAAATTACCAGAAACCCAGTCTAAATTTAGAAGCTTAATTCTAAAGGTACAGAATCCCAGCAAGGTACCAGAAACCAGTCTAAATTAGAAACTAATTAAAATTACAGAATCAGTCTGATTGGAGAATCCAAGTCTGAAATTTCCAGAGCCAGTCAAATTTCCAGAAGCCAGTCTAGAGTACCTTAGAAACCCAATACATTAAAAAGCCAGTCTAGTACAAACCTTATAATTGCCAAAGCAGTGCAAAAATTTTAGAAACTGATCTAGGTACAGAAACCCAGTCTAAGGTTAACCAGAATCCAATTAAGTACAAACCCAGGCAGTGAATCCCAGTCCCAAGTACCATAAACCCAGTGCAAAATTTTAAACCCAGTCTAAGTGAGACCCAGTCTAAGTGCAGGGCCAAAGTCTAGTACAAGAATCAGTACAAAATTTTCCAAACCCAGTCAGTACTATGCAAACAGTCAAGTACGAAACAGTCTAAAAGTGAAGCCAGTGGGATTATGCAGAAACTGATTACAAATTGCAGAAACCAGTCTAAATTACAGAAACCAGTCTAAAGTTCTACTAAGATCTAGTCTAAAATTACAAAAGTAGGCAGATAACGATCAAAGTAAGTACAGAAACCAGTCCCAAAATTACGAAACTGATCTAAAGGTATGACAATTCAAAGTACCAAGCAACTAAAGTAAGAAACCAGTCTAAAGGTGACCAACCTAAATTTCAAGCAGTCTAAGTACAAGCCAACTAGAGTGCAAGCCAACCTAAAAATTTTCAAACAGTCTAAGATACAGAAACCTTCAGAGTACAGAAACAGTCTAAGTACAGAAGCAGTCTAAATTTTTAAACAGTCTAAGTACAAGCTGAATTAAGTTCTATACAAACAGTCTAGGTACCAGAAACCAAATTAAAGTACAAACCCAGTCTAAAGTGCAACCAGTCTAAGTACAACCAACCTAAGTTCTGTAGAAACCAATTAAGGTACAAACCATTCTAAGTACAGAAACCCAGATCTAAGTACAGAAACAGTCTAAAATTGCTCAGAAACAGTCTAAGTTCTGCTACAGAAAACCCAGTCTAAAGTACATAAACCCAGTCTAAAGTACTATACAGAAACCCAGTCTAAAGTACATAAACCTAGTCTAAAGTTATATACAGAAACCCAGTCTAAAGTACAGAAACCAGTCTAAAGTTCAAGAACTCCCAGTATAAAGTACAGAAACCCAGTCTAAAGTACAGAAACCCAGTCTAAAGTACAGAATCCCAGTCTAAAGTACAGAATCCCAGTCTAAAGTACAGAAACCAGTCTAAAGTACAGAAACCCAGTCTAAAGTACAGAAACCGAGTCTAAAGTACAGAAACCCAGCCTAACGTACAGAAACCCAGTCTAAAGTTTTCTATACAGAAACCCAGTCTAAAGTACAGAAACCCAGTCTAAAGTTCTATACAGAAACCCCAGTTAGTCTAAGTACAGAAACCCAGTCTAAAGTACAGAAACCAGTCTAAAGTACAGAATCCCAGTCTAAAGTACAGAAACCCAGTCTAAAGTACAGAAACCCAGTCTAAAGTTCTATACAGAATCAAGCCTAAAGTACAGAAGCAGTCAAAAGTGGTACAAAACCCAGTCTAAAGTACAGAATCCCAGTCTAAAGTACAGAACAGTCTAGATGCAGAAACCCAGCCTAACGTTCTAGAAACCCAGCCTCCAAAGTACAGAAACAGTCTAAAGTACAGAAACCCAGTCTAAGTACACAGAAACCCAGTCTAGTCAGAATCCCACTATACAGAATCCCAGTATAAATTACAGAATCCCAGTCTAAAAATGAAACCCAGTCTAAAGTACAGAAACCCAGCCTAAAGTACAGAAAAACCCAGTCTAAAGTACAGAAACCCAGTCAAAGTACAGAACCCCAGTCTAAAAGTTCTATACAGAAACCCAGTCTAAAGTACAGAAACCCAGTCTAAAGTTCTATACAAACCCAGCCTAAAGTAAAGAAAACCAGTCCAAAGTACAGAAACCCAGCCTAAAGTACAGATAGCCCAGCCTAAGTACAGAAACCCAGTCTAAAGTTCTATACAGAATCCCAGTCTAATTAGAAGCAGACGAAAGTACAGAATCGGATGATCTAAGTACAAGCAGTCTAAAGTACAGAAACTAGTCCCAGGTACAGAAACTAGTCTAAAGTATATACAGAAACCCAACCTAAGTAGAAACAGTCTAAAGTACAGAAACTTCAACCCCCTAAAGTACAAAACCAGAGTCTAAAGTACAAGAGCCAGCCTAGGTACAGAGCCAGCCTGGTAAAACAGTCTAAAAAATTGCAGAAACCCAACCTGAAATTTTGAAACCAGTCTAAAAGTACAAACAGTCTAAAGTACAGAAACCCAGTCTAAGTACCAAACTGGTCTAAAGTTCTATACAGAAGAAGAAGCTTAGTCTAAGGTACAGAAACCAATTAAAGACCTGAAACCCAGTCTAAAGTACATAAACCAGTCTAAATTACTAGAAACCAACCCTAGGATTCTACTTTTAGAAGCAGTCTAAGCAGACCATTCTGGTACAGAAACCAGTCTAAGTGCAGAAACCAGTCTAAAATTTTAAACCCAGTCTAAATTTGCAGAATCAGTCCCAAGTACAGAAACCCAGTCTAAGTACAGTCAGTCTGAAATTTTAGAATCCAGTCTAAGGTACAGAGAAACCAGTCTAAAATTTTCAAACCAGTCAAAGATACAGAAACCAGTCTAAGTGCAAGTCCCAGTCTAAATTTTAGAATGGCCCAGCCATGCAGAGCAGTCTAAGTACAGAATCCCCAGTCTAAAGGCCAAGTCCCCGGTCACAAGGCTCTGAAACCCAGTCACAAAGTACAGAAGCCAGTCCCAGAGTACCTAAATGCGAGAGCCAGTCTAAATTTTTATGCAGAAACCCGGTCTAAGCGCACAAACAGTCTAAAGTACAGAAATGCCCAGTCTAAAGTTCTACCGAATCAACTAAATCTACCAAACCCGGTCTAAGTACAGAAACAGTCTAAAGGTGCTACGACACCCGGTCTAGTAGAAACGATCAGTACCCAGAAACCCAGTCTAAAGTACAGAAATCCCAGTCAAAAGTTACCAGAACCCAGATGCAAGTACAGAAACCCAGTCTAAAGTTCTATACAGAATCCCAGCCTAATATGCAAGCCCAGTCAAAAGTACAAACCAGTC